>NC_060191.1:53968359-54230859 GCF_021184085.1 Oncorhynchus gorbuscha
CCTCTGTCTCTCGCATGAGTCAGCCAAGTCATTGATGAGCAACCCTGGTGAGATAGATTTTGCCCTCTTGTTACAGGTGTGAACTCTTTGATCAGAATTTGAAGGGTGCATTGGAGATAGCAGAGAAAGCTGCTAACTTTGGACCTGGATCTTGAGCAGAAACTAACCTGAAAAATGTGTATGAAGGCAAATCCAGAGTATCCATTGCTCCAGTTTCTTTTCTTTTTCTGCCAATCCATTGAATTGTGTTTGTTGTGACAGGGAGGCTATAGTACACTGCATATGGGTCAACATGTCTCCAAGCAGTGCTGATATTTCAGAACTAATGTTGAATAACTTGTATGAGAATATGCTATACTGGGATACAATGTAAATACTGAATGTTTTGTTTCTGTATATACTTTAAGAATAAACACCATAACATTTATCATCTCTAGTCTCTTTCCAATGTAATTATTTTTAGATTGAACTAAAACCACAAAGTAAGGTATTTTATTCAAGTCTTATATAGTCAAACACATTTCACCCATATGAGTACAGTGCCAATTTAAAAAGAGAGCAGTACATTTGACCATAAAGTGTCTTGGTTTCAAATGATCATATTGACACATTTTCAATACTTGAATCTTGGATCTGTTTATGCCATGAGCATTGAAAAGAGTTAACACAACATGGTTGATGTATTTGCATCTGAATACATCTTCAGTGAAAATAAATATTCCCTCGCTCAACTCCCATGTCTCACCATCTCTTAAAATAAGAATATACAGGACCATGTCTCCCGTCAATACAATTGAGCCTTTCTCAAATCAAAAACACTTAATAAATAAGAATGTACATTCTTATCCTAAATTTCCTACATTGACAGCAGAGAGTTGGTGTAGTGATCAGTCAGTCTTCTTGGGGATGTGACCCATCTTGGTTCTGATGTTCCGCAGCAGGAAAAAGCAGATGGTAGTGATGAGACAAGTCATCTCTGCTACCCAGAAGGCCATTTCCCAGCTGTGGTGCTTGGCGATGGTGCTGAACGGCAGTCCAGAGCAGAAGCCACCAACTGAACGATACAGGAATGTCAATTAGGCTGGTTCTCATAAATAGGATATACAGATTTAGTTGTTGAACTACACTACCGGTCAAAAGTTTTAGAACACCTAAGTCAAGGCTTTTATTTTCTACATTGTAGAATAATAGTGCACATTAAAACTGAAACAACACATATGGAATCATGCAGTAACCCAAAAAGTGTTAAATCAAAATATATTTTATATTTGAGATTCTTTAAATAGCCACCCTTTGCCTTGACAGCTTTGTACACTCTTTGCATTCTCTCAACCAGCTTCACCTGGAATACTTTTCCAACAGGAGTTCTCACATATGCTGAGCACTTGTTGGCTGCTTTTCCTTCAGTCTGCGGTCCATCTCATCACAAACCCTCTCAATTTGGTTGAGGTCGGGGGATTGTGGAGGCCAGGTCATCTGATGCAGCACTCCATTACTCTCCTTCTTGGTAAAATAGCCCTTACACAGCCTGGAGGTGTGTTGGGTCATTGTCCTGTTGAAAAACAAATGATAGTCCCACTAAGTGCATACCAGATGGGATGGCGTTTCGCTGCATAATGCTGCCGTAGCCATGCTGGTTAAGTGTACCTTGAATTCGAAATAAATCACTGACCATGTCACCAGGAAAGAACCCCCACACCATCACACCTCCTCCATGATTCACGGTGGGAACTACACATCCTTTCACCTACTCTGTGTCTCGCAAAGACACGGTGGTTGGAAACAAAACTATCTAATTTGGACTCCAGACCAAAGGACAAATTTCCACCGGTCTAATGTCCATTACTCGTGTTTCTTGGCCCAAACAAGTCTCTTCTTCTTATTGGTGTCCTTTAGTGGTTTCTTTGCAGCAATTTGACCATGAAGGCCTGATTCACAATGTCTCCTCTGAACAGTTGATGTTGAGATGCGTCTGTTACTTTAACTCTGTGAAGCATTTATTTGGGCTTGGAACTTAAACTTATCTTCCGCAGCAGAGATAACTGGGTCTTCCATTCCTGTGGCGGTCCTCAGAGCCAGTTTCATCATAGCACTTGATGGTTTTGGCGACTGCACTTGAAGAAACTTTAAAAGTTCTTGAAATTTTCCGGATTGACTGAGGTTCATGTCTTATTATGGACTGTCGTTTCTCTTTTCTTACTTGAGCTGTTGCCAAAATATGAACTTGGTATTTTATCAAATAGGGCTATCTTCTGTATACCCCCTACCTTGTCACAACACAACTGATTGGCTCAAACGCATTAAGGAGGAAAGAAATTCCACAAATTAACAGATGTGCCTTGCTAAAAGTTAATTGAAATGCATTCCAGGTGACTAACTCATGAAGCTGGTTGAGAGAATGCCAAGTGTGTGCAAAGCTGTCATCAAGGCAAAGGTTGGCTATTTGAAGAATCTCAAATATACTATATATTTTGATATGTTTAACACTTTTTTGGTTACTATATGATTCCAAATGTGTTATTTCATAGTTTTGATGTCTACTCTATTATTGTACAATGTAGAAAATAGTAAAAATAAAGAAAAACCCTTGAATGAGTAGGTGTTCTAAAACTTTTGACCGGTAGTGTACCTGTCTGGTACTGCTAGTAAAGCCAAGACACCAGAATACAATACAACAAAATGTGAGAAAAGCATTCATTAGAATTTGAGACAATTTGGTTGAGATAAACTTACTGTTGGCCATTAAGGCAACAATAGCATGTGACGTTCCACAATAGTTTGAAGGAGCACTCTCATTGGCTATCACGCCAAACAAGGCTATTGGTCCGTAAGATGAGAAGCCAAATGTAGCCCCCAAGAAGAGGATCCACATCTGAATTTATAAAATAAAAAACAAAGCATGAACTAACAAACAGACTAATAGTGTATTGGCTCTGAAAGGAGTTTTGATGGAACATGATGTGTTTACTATACCTTTGGGCTGTCTGGCGTGACAGTGATCCGGAATAGATACATGGAACCAAACATCCCAGCCATCATTGAGATCAAGAGAAAATGACGGGGGTTTCCATGGCTTTTCATGCCTTGCTGTACAAAAAGAAATACAGTACCTTACAAACACTGCAGTGATTTGAATAGAGCTCTGAATTAGTGTATGATGCCACTATAAACCCACTTGTGCCACAGCCTTGTCAGAGAAGTATCCTGCAGCTAAACTGCCCAACAGGCCTCCCACCTCTAGGGCACTCATGTAGGAACTGCCTGTGAAAAAGAGATGCATTCAGTCAAACCTAACAAGAGGCAGTTATTATTGAGTTATCAACCGCAGTCTACTGCATGCTGGTAAAACAGGCAGGTTAGCGTTTTTAGTCATGAATCTGCAGTGGTCACTAGCTGGCACTAGAGGTCGACCGATTTAATTTTTTATTTTTTATTTTACCTTTATTTAACCAGGCAAGTCAGTTAAGAACAAATTCTTATTTTCAATGACGGCCTGGGAACAGTGGGTTAACTGCCTGTTCAGGGGCAGAACGACAGATTTGTACCTTGTCAGCTCGGGGGTTTGAACTCGCAACCTTCCGGTTACTAGTCCAACACTCTAACCACTAGGCTACGCTGCCAATTAATCGGAATGGCCGATTAATTAGGGCTGATTTCAAGTTTTCACAACAATCGGTAATCGGTATTTTTGGACACCGATTTGCAATTATTTATTTTTTACACCTTTATTTAACTTGGCAAGTCAGTTAAGAACACATTCTTATTTTCAATGAGCAAGGGCAGCAAGAAGCCAAGGTAAGTTGCTAGCTAGCATTAAACTTACCTTATAAAAAACAATCCATACAATTAAACATAATCACTAGTTAACTACACATGGTTGATGATATTACTAGTTTATCTAGCATGTCCTGCATTGCATAAAATTGATGCGGTGCTTGTTAATTTCTCATCGAATCACAGCCTACTTCGACAAATGGGTGATGATTTAACAAGCGCATTTGCAAAAAAAGCACTGTCGTTGCACCAATGTGTACCTAACCATAAACATCAATGCATTTCTTTAAATTCAATACACAAGTATATATTTTTACACCTGCCTATTTAGTTAATATTGCCTGCTAACCTGAATTTCTTTTAACTAGGGAAATGATGTCACTTTTCTTGCGTTCCGTGCAAGCAGTCAGGGTATATGCAGCAGTTTGGGCCGCCTGGCTCGTTGCGAACTGTGTGAAGTCCATTTTTTCCTAACAAAGACCGTAGTTCATTTGACAGAATTGTACATAATTATGACATAACAGCAATATTTAGACTTATGGATGCCACCCATTAGATAAAATACGGAACGGTTCCGTATTTCACTGAAAGAATAAACTTTTTGTTTTCGAAATGATAGTTTACGGATTTTACCATATTAATTACCTAAGGCTTGTATTTCTGTGTGTTATTATGTTATAATTAAGTCAATGATTTGATATTTGATAGAGCAGTCTGACTGAGCGGTGGTAGGCAGCAGCAGGCTCGTAAGCATTCATTCAAACAGCACTTTGGTGCGTTTGCCAGCAGCTCTTCGCGTGCTTCAAGCATTGAGCTGTTTATGACTTCAAGCCTATCAACTCCCGCGATTAGGCTGGTGTAATCGATGTGAAATGGCTAGCTAGTTAGTGGGTTGCGCACTAATAGCGTTTCAATCGGTGACGTCACTCGCTCTGAGACCTTGAAGTAGTTGTTCCCTTTGCTCTGCAAGGGCCGCGGCTTTTGTGGAGCGATAGGTAACGATGCTTCGAGGGTGGCTGTTGTCAATGTGTTCCTGGTTCGAGGCGAGGAGAGGGACAGAAGCTATACTGTTACACTGGCAATACTAAAGTGCCTATAAGAACATTCAATAGTCAAAGGTATATGGAATACAAATGGTAGAGAGAGAAATAGTCCTATAATTCCTATAATAACTACAACCTAAAACTTCTTAGTTGGGAATATTGAAGACTCATGTTAAAAGGAACCACCAGCTTTCATATGTTCTCATGTTCTGAGCAAGGAAATTAAATGTTATCTTTTTTACATGGCACATATTGCACTTTTACTTTCTTCTCCAACACTTTGTTTTTGCATTACCTAAACCAAATTGAACATGTTTCATTATTTATTTGAGGCTAAATTGATATTATTGATGTATTATATTAAGTTAAAATAAGTGTTCATTCAGTATTGTTGTAATTGTCATTATTACAAAAAATAAAAATAAAAATAAAATAGTCCGATTAATCGGTATCGGCTTTTCTTTGGTCCTCCAATAATCGTTATCGGCATTGAAAAATCATAATCGGCCGACCTCTAGCTGGCACAGTCATAAAATCTGATTTTAAACATAACCTTAACGACACTGCTAACCCTAATGCCTAACCTAATCCCTAACCTTAAATTAATAACAAAAAGCACATTTTTGTTTCAATACATTTTTACAATATAGCCAATTTTTACATTGCAGCTGGCCTATCTAAGAGCAAATCACTGTTCTGCCTCCAGGATAAGACTCATGACAATACACGTTAACCTGCGTAAACAGAGGTAAAACGCAGGTCTTAATGTATCAGACTTCCATACCCATGAGTGTTGACTGGCCCTTGTCCTGGATGAGGAAGAGTTGGCCCCAGTCAGTGCAGGCTGTCTTCACCCCAAACACCACCAGGTAGCCCACAGACAGCAGCCACAGGTAGGGGGACAGGATGAACTCTTTGAAGGTGGTCTCATCACTGGATGAGCCTGGTAAGGGAGAGGGGTTTCAGTCACACTAGCACATCACTTAGAGTGTGCATGATCTTGAACTTGTTCACGCTAGAGTGTGAGGGAACACTGGGTGCAAAGTCCATTAACACAGAGTTTTACTGACCTTACACACAATTGCACATGCAGACAATCCACAAACAGCCATGCGTTCAAAATAAAACCTGTGCATGTCAGTCACACATATTTTGCAATGTTTCAACCACAGGACAAGAAGAGGTTAGCTCCCAGCTCTGACCTGCTTTGCCCTTCTTGGCCCCCCCAGTGTCTATGTTGGGCAAGCCCACGTCTTTGGGCTCATTCCTGATCAACAGCAGGCAGACGAAGGAGACCACACAACAGGAGAGGCCTGAGATGGACAGGGTCGTCCTCCAGCTGTAGCTCTGGGCCATCAACGTTGCAATAATGGGGCCTAAACTCCCAGCCAGGTTCATACTGCAGGACAGAATCGCCCACCACGTCCCAAACTGAGAGGGCTCGAACCACTGAGGAGCAGAAGGGAATGACATTTCATAATATCAGACTAGTGATGTGCTTCATGGCTTGACACGACTAGTATTGAATGGACAGGGATATACAACATGGTACTGACTGACCAGTATTTTAACAGTGCAGGCAATTGATTTATATGTGTCTGACAGCTTCATATCCAGTGGACTACAGTGTTACTTCCTGGTCCTACCTTGCGCAGCACCCTGCCACACGGGGGCCACCCCAGGCCCTGACCCAGGCCGTTGAGGAACCAGAGGCCAGAGAAAATGGCCACAGTAGAGGACCAGGAGAAGACCACATTGATGGCACCCACCATGAACAGGCCAATGGAGAAGAGCCAGCGGGCACTGATCTGATCTGACAACACACCGCTGATGAACTTGCTTATAGCATAGGCCAGAGACTGGCTACTAGTGATCATGCCTGAGGGATAGTGCACACAATACAGAGGCAGAACGCAATGTTTAATTGATTTTGGTACTAATATAAACATACACAAAGCATTAACTGATGTATCCCCATATGATCGTTCAATTAAACCAATCAGTCAGACCACTATCAGCAGTATCTAAACTTTAGATGTTAATTGTCATTAGGGACATGCAAGACAGAAAGAGAGGAAAAGACAATAGTGAGGCTTCTCTTACCCAGGTCATCTTTGTCCAGCTTGATCTCTTGCATGAGAGAGGGCATCACAAAGGAAAAGGTCTTCCTGTTGAAGTAGTACAGCGTATAGCCCACAAACATGGCCAGGAAAATGGTGGTGCGGTAATATCCATACCCTGCGGTTGCCATGGTGTTTGCAGTGCAGAAAAAAGTGCTAAATAATAGAGGATTATAAAACAAAACTACAGAGGAGTAGTTGTTCGAGTGTGAAATACTTCTGCCACCAGTGACTGAACTTTGGTGTCAGGATCCACGGTGCAGAGCAGAGCTGGTTAGAAGAAGGAGAGAGAGCTGTAATCAATAGTTGGGGTTAATGGTCAACTTCTTTACTCTAAGACTGATTTCCCCTGCCTTATCCGAGTTCTACAAGGGCCAAAGGGAAGATAATGGAATTGACCTACTCCGATGCTGTTATCTTCTGTAATTCTGCTTGTATTGTCCAACAGTCTGTAAAAAAAAATGAAAGACACTCCTGATTCTTATTATATACCTTTCACCCCCCTCTTGCTGATCCTGACTGTTCCTCCCTGCTGGTGTGCCTGGATGTTATTGAATGTTCTTAGTTAATGATTCATTGGAGAGTCCAATGGTGACTGCAAGCCCAGAGGGTGGATCCTCCTCAGCGCAGGGAGTGTGTGATGAGAGATGACCATCAGCACAAAACACAACCACATAATCACAGTGGGTTGGTTTGTGTGAAAATGCATCATTAGCTAGGTTTCCATCCAATTGGCAACATATTTTCATGCAAATAACACAAAGGAAATATGCGCATTTTCCCAACAGTGGTGTTTCCAAACTGACTTGTTGCAGATACAAATCTGTGCGCGATGACGTTGTGCACACAACATACACTTCTTCGCAACATTTGTTATGTACCTAATAAAAATCTAAAGTTCTGTGTGTTTCCATCACATTTTCGATAGCAAAATGTCCCTACTCTGGTCTTGGCACGTGCGCTCTAGCCAACAGCTCGCAGATACAGTGCGGGTAAACTAGTCTACATTATGAGAATATAGCGAGAATATTTGTATTTGTCGAACGGTAGTCAAGCATCGATCATCTGCGGGAATAGGCTACTGAGAATGTGGCAGTAACTCCAATCACTGAATTAAATATTAATCATATGTATATGAACTGAATATGCTTGTCAACAGCCAGTGATCATAATTATTTTATTTTTTAACCTGTAGCCTAATCTGATTGACTGTTACCGTCAATCTAATGATTTATAGCAATTGATCGTCAGTTGCGATAGAGCTTTGATAACTTCTAATTTAATTAATTTAACATGGCCATTAATAATTGCATAATAACAAGGCCACAACAATTCACCCAAAAGTTATAGGCTATTTATTCAATTGGTCTGCCAGCTGCAGGTAGGCTAAACAAGTGGAACAAATGGATTTGCAATGACTCCAGCGATATAGTTATTTCAACATATTTATTTTATCAAATGGTAGACTACAATGGTATAATATAAGTTATGGAACTCCCTGGCATGCTTCTGTTATGAGGACAAGTCCTCAATGAAACTGAAATTAAATGTGGAGAATGACACATTTGCATCTGTTGACCATCAAGTAGCCTACTAATTAAAAACATTTAATAAAGTTGCCAATATTGTGTTTCAATTTTGTAGTTCAGTAATTTTTGGGGTTGTCCCGCTTTACCAACCATAGCTACAGTTGAAGTCGATAGTTTACATACACTTAGGATGGAGTCATTAAAACTCATTTTTCAACCACTCCACAAATGTCTTGTTAACAAACTATAATTTTGGCAAGTTGGTTAGGACATCTATAATAATAATAATAATATGCCATTTAGCAGACGCTTTTATCCAAAGCGACTTACAGTCATGTGTGCATACATTCTACGTATGGTTGGTCCCGGGAATCGAACCCACTACCCTGGCGTTACAAGCGCCATGCTCTACCAACTGAGCTACAGAACCACTACTTACTTTGTGCATGACACAAGTAATTCTCCCAACAATTGTTTACAGACAGATTATTTAATTTTTATTTCACTGTATCACAATTCTAGTGGGTCAGAAGTTTACTACACTAAATTGACTGTGCCTTTAAACAGTTTAGAAAATCCCAGAAAATGTTGTAATGGCTTTAGAAGCTTCTGATAGGCTAATTGACATCACTTGAGTCAGCAACAGAACAACAGCAAAGGACCTTGTGAAGATGCTGGAGGAAACAGGTACAAAAGTATACATATCCACAGTAAAACAAGTCCTATATCGACATAACCTGAAAGGCCGCTCAGCAAAGAAGAAGCCACTGCTCCAAAACCGCCATAAAAAAGCCAGACTATGGTTTGCAACTGCACATGGAGACAAAGATCGTACTTTTTGGAGAAATGTCCTCTAGTTTGATGAAACAAAATAGAACTGTTTGGCCATAATGACCATCGTTATGTTTGGAGGAAAAAGGGGGAGGTTTGCAAGCCGAAGAACACCATCCCAACTGTGAAGCAAGGGGGTGGCAACATCATGTTGTGGGGTGCTTTGCTGCAGGAGGAACTGGTGCACTTCACAAGATAGATGGCATCATGAGGTAGGACAAATGTTGATATATTGAAGCAACATCAGTCATGAAGTTAAAGCTTGGTCGCAAATCAAATCAAATTTATTTATATAGCCCTTCGTACATCAGCTGATATCTCAAAGTGCTGTACAGAAACCCAGCCTAAAACCCCAAACAGCAAACAATGCAGGTGTAAAAGCACGGTGGCTAGGAAAAACTCCCTAGAAAGGCCAAAACCTAGGAAGAAACCTAGAGAGGAACCGGGCTATGTGGGGTGGCCAGTCCTCTTCTGGCTGTGCCGGGTAGAGATTATAACAGAACATGACCAAGATGTTCAAATGTTCATAAATGACCAGCATGGTCAAATAATAATAAGGCAGAACAGTTGAAACTGGAGCAGCAGCACAGTCAGGTGGACTGGGGACAGCAAGGAGCCATCATGTCAGGTAGTCCTGGGGCACGGTCCTAGGGCTCAGGTCCTCCGAGAGAGAGAAAGAAAGAGAGAATTAGAGAGAGCATATGTGGGGTGGCCAGTCCTCTTCTGGCTGTGCCGGGTGGAGATTATAACAGAACGTGGCCAAGATGTTCAAATGTTCATAAATGACCAGCATGGTTGAATAATAGTAAGGCAGAACAGTTGAAACTGGAGCAGGAGCATGGCCAGGTGGACTGGGGACAGCAAGGAGTCCTCATGTCAGGTAGTCCTGGGACATGGTCCTAGGGCCCAGGCCAGTTGAAACTGGAGCAAATGAGTCTTCCAAATGGATAATGACCCAAGCATACTTCCAAAGTTGTGGAAAAAATGGCTTAAGGAGAACAAAGTCAAGGTATTGAAGTGGCCATCATAAAGCCCTGACCTCAATCCCATAGAACATTTGTGGGCAGAATTGAAAAAGCATGTGCGAGCAAGGAGGCCTACAAACCTGACTCAGTTACACTAGCTCTATCAGGAGGAATGGGCCAAAGAGCAAAAACCAAGCCACGAGGTCAAAGGAATTGTTCGTAGAGCTCCGAGACAGGATTGTGTCTGGGGAAGGGTACCAAAAAAATTCTGCAGCATTGAACGTCCCAAAAAAATACAGTGGCCACCATCATTCTTACATGGAAGAAGTTTGGAACCACCAAGACTCTTCCTAGAGGTGGCCAGCCGGCCAAAGAAGGGCCTTGGTGAGGGAGGTGACCAAGAACCCAATGGTCACTCTGACTGACCTCCAGAGTTCCTCTGTGGAGATGGGAGAACCTTCCAGAAGGACAACCATCTCAGCAACACTCCACCAATCAGGCCTTTATGGTAGAGTGGCCAGATGGAAGCCACTCCTCAGATTAAGGCAAATGACAGCACACTTGGAGTGTGCAAAAAGGCACCTAAAGGACTCAAGTTTCTCTAGTCTGATGAAACCAAGATTGAACTCTTTGGCCTGAATGCAAAGCGTCAAGTCTGGAGGAAATCTGGCACCATCTCTATGGTGAAGCATGGTGGTGGCAGCATCATGCTGTGGGGATGTTTTTCAGCTGTAGGGATTGGGAGACTAGTCAGGATCGAGGGAAAGATGAAGGGAGCAAAGTACAGAGAGATCCTTGATGAAAACCTGCTCCAGAGTGCTCAGGACCTGACTGGGGGCGAAGTTTCACCTTCCATCAGTACAACGACCCTAAGCACACAGCCAAGAGAATGCGGGAATGGCTTTGGGACAAGTCTCTGAATGTCCTTGAGTGGCCCAGCCAGAGCCCGGACTTGAACCCGATCGAACATCTCTGGCGAGACCTGAAAATAGCTGTGCAGCGATGAGTTTGAGAGGATCTGCAGAGAATAGTGGGAGAAACTCCCTAGATACAGGTGTGTCAAGCTTGTAGCGTCATACCCAAGAAGACTCAAGGCTGTAATTGCTGCCAAAGGTGCTACAACAAAGTACTTGGTAAAGGGTCTGAATACTTATTCTAAAATATTTTTCCCCTTATCAATCTACACACAAAGAAATGAATAAAAAAATGAAATATCACATTTATATAAGGCTGTAACTTAACAAAATGTGGAAAAAGTCAAGGGGTCTGAATACTTTCCGAATGCACTGTATATCTATGAGCAAAATCTTTTTATATCGGTGTGTGTGCATGCATTTTGCAAAATTCTATATAAAAGTTTTACTGTGCCTTCAAAAAGTATTTATACACCTTGACTTGTTCCACATTTTGTTGTGTTACAGCTTGAATTCAACATGAATTAAATATATTTTATTGGCACCCATCTACACACAATTCCCATAATGACAAAGTGAAAACATGTTCACTTTTTGGCAAATTTATTTAAAATCAAATACATAAATATTTAATTTACCTAAGTATTCAGAATGAGTCACATGTTAGAATCACCTTTGGTAGCTATTACAGCTGTGAGTCTTTCTCAGTCATCATGTTATGGGTATGCTTGTCATCGGCAAGGACAAGGGAGTTTGTTAGGATAAAAGAAACGGAGCAGAGCTAAGCACAGGCAAAATCCTAGAGGAAAACCTTGGAGACAAATTCGCCTTTCAGCAGGACAATAACCTAAAACACAATGCCAAATATACACTGGAGTTTCTTACCAAGACTACATAAATCTTCCTGAGTGGCCTAGTTACAGTTAACTTAAATAGGCTTGAAAATCTATGGCAAGACTTGAAAATGGCTGTCTAGCAATGATGATCAACAACCAACTTGACAAGAGTGTGAAGAATTTCAAAAGAAAAATGTGCAAATATTGTACAATCTAGGTGTACAATGCTTTTAGAGACTTACTAGCCACCATCATACTAGAAAGTTTGAAGAGTGGTACTCAGTGATGTGTTGTGTTAGATTTGCCACAAACATAACACTTTTTATTCAGGACATAACGTTAATATCTTTGCCACATTTTTATCAGTTTTACTTTAGCGCCTTGTTGGAAACAGGATGCATGTTGTGGAATATTTGTATTCTGTACAGGCACCCTTATTTTCACTTTGTCATTTAGGTTAATATTGTGGAGTAACTACAATGTTGTTGATTCATTTTTATTTTATTTGTATTTTTTATTTCACCTTTATTTAACCAGGTAGGCTAGTTGAGAACAAGTTCTCATTTGCAACTGCGACCTGGCCAAGATAAAGCATAGCAGTGTGAACAGACAACACAGAGTTACACATGGAGTAAACAATTAACAAGTCAATAACACAGTAGAAAAAAATGGGCAGTCTATATACAATGTGTGCAAAAGGCATGAGGAGGTAGGCGAATAATACAATTTTGCAGATTAACACTGGAGTGATAAATGATCAGATGGTCATGTACAGGTAGAGATATTGGTGTGCAAAAGAGCAGAAAAGTAAATAAATAAAAAACAGTATAAAACAGTATGGGAATGAGGTAGGTGAAAATGGGTGGGCTATTTACCAATAGACTATGTACAGCTGCAGCGATCGGTTAGATGCTCGGATAGCTGATGTTTGAAGTTGGTGAGGGAGATAAAAGTCTCCAACTTCAGCGATTTTTGCAGTTCGTTCCAGTCACAGGCAGCAGAGTACTGGAACGAAAGGCGGCCAAAAGAGGTGTTGGCTTTAGGGATGATCAGTGAGATACACCTGCTGGAGCGCATGCTACGGATGGGTGTTGCCATCGTGACCAGTGAACTGAGATAAGGCGGAGCTTTACCTAGCATGGACTTGTAGATGACCTGGAGCCAGTGGGTCTGGCGACGAATATGTAGTGAGGGCCAGCCGACTAGAGCATACAAGTCGCAGAGGTGGGTGGTATAAGGTGCTTTAGTGACAAAACGGATGGCACTGTGATAGACTGCATCCAGTTTGCTGAGTAGAGTGTTGGAAGCCATTTTGTAGATGACATCGCCGAAGTCGAGGATCGGTAGGATAGTCAGTTTTACTAGGGTAAGCTTGGCGGCGTGAGTGAAGGAGGCTTTGTTGCAGAATAGAAAGCCGACTCTTGATTTGATTTTCGATTGGAGATGTTTGATGTGAGTCTGGAAGGAGAGTTTGCAGTCTAGCCAGACACCTAGGTACTTATAGATGTCCACATATTCAAGGTCGGAACCAACCAGGGTGGTGATGCTAGTCGGGCATGCGGGTGCAGGCAGCGATCGGTTGAAAAGCATGCATTTGGTTTTACTCGCGTTTAAGAGCAGTTGGAGGCCACGGCAGGAGTGCTTGTATGGCATTGAAGCTCGTTTGGAGGTTAGATAGCACAGTGTCCAATGACGGGCCGAAAGTATATAGAATGGTGTCGTCTGCGTAGAGGTGGATCAGGGAATCGCCCGCAGCAAGAGCAACATCATTGATATATACAGAGAAAAGAGTCAGCCCGAATATTGAACCCTGTGGCACCCCCATAGAGACTGCCAGAGGACCGGACAGCATGCCCTCCGATTTGACACACTGAACTCGGTCTGCAAAGTAATTGGTGAACCAGGCAAGGCAGTCATCCGAAAAACCGAGGCTATTGAGTCTGCCGATAAGAATATGGTGATTGACAGAGTCGAAAGCCTTGGCGAGGTCGATGAAGACGGCTGCACAGTACTGTCTTTTATCGATGGCGGTTATGATATCGTTTAGTACCTTGAGTGTGGCTGAGGTGCACCCGTGACCGGCTCGGAAACCAGATTGCACAGCGGAGAAGGTACGGTGGGATTCGAGATGGTCAGTGACCTGTTTGTTGACTTGGCTTTCGAAGACCTTAGATAGGCAGGGCAGGATGGATATAGGTCTATAACAGTTTGGGTCCAGGGTGTCTCCCCCTTTGAAGAGGGGGATGACTGCAGCAGCTTTCCAATCCTTGGGGATCTCAGACGATATGAAAGAGAGGTTGAACAGGCTGGTAATAGGGGTTGCGACAATGGCGGCAGATAGTTTCAGAAATAGAGGGTCCAGATTGTCAAGCCCAGCTGATTTGTACGGGTCCAGGTTTTGCAGCTCTTTCAGAACATCTGCTGTCTGGATTTGGGTAAAGGAGAACCTGGAGAGGCTTGGGCGAGGAGCTGCGGGGGGGGGGGGGGGGGGAGCTGTTGGCCGAGGTTGGAGTAGCCAGGCGGAAGGCATGGCCAGCCGTTGAGAAGTGCTTATTGAAGTTTTCGATAATCATGGATTTATCGGTGGAGACCGTGTTACCTAGCCTCAGTGCGTTGGGCAGCTGGGAGGAGGTGCTCTTGTTCTCCATGCACTTCACAGTGTCCCAGAACTTTTTGGAGTTGGAGCTACAGGATGCAAACTTCTGCCTGAAGAAGCTGGCCTTAGCTTTCCTGACTGACTGTGTGTATTGGTTCCTGACTTCCCTGAACAGTTGCATATCACGGGGGGCTATTCGATGCTATTGCAGTCCGCCACAGGATTCATCCTCAGTTTTCTCCTATCACAGGCATTCAGCTCTATAACTATTTTAACTGAGTTAGGAAGGATGCACAGTATTGACTGGGTGTACTGATACACCATAATTAATAACTTCACCATGCTCAAAGGGATATTCAATGTCTGATTGTTTTTTTACCCATCTACCAATAGGTGCCGTTCTTTGTGAAGCATTGGAAAACCTCCCTGGTCTTTGTGGTTGAATCTGTTTTTTAAATTCACTGCTCGACTGAAGCA
Source organism: Oncorhynchus gorbuscha (assembly GCF_021184085.1). Lineage (NCBI taxonomy): Eukaryota > Metazoa > Chordata > Actinopteri > Salmoniformes > Salmonidae > Oncorhynchus > Oncorhynchus gorbuscha. Next base: position 53,983,445 of record NC_060191.1, read on the forward strand.
CCTTACAGATAATTGCATGTGTTGGGTACAGAGATGAGGTAGTCATTCAACAATTATGTTAAACACTGTTATTGCACAGAGTAATTTTTAGCAACTTATTATGTGACTTGTTAAGCACATTTTTACACCTGACCTGAATTTATTTAGGCTTGACATAACAAAGGGGTTGAGTACTTGTTGAATCAAGATTTATAGTTCTTATAGCCTTTAGCTGTACCTTTATCCTACTCCTCCTCTGTTCCTCTGGTGATGTAACTATAACATTTTCCGACAAGATTGAGCTGCCAAAGGGGACGGAGTTGCAATCTACTGCATAGACAGCCTGCAGAGTTCTATCATACTATCCAGGTCTGTGCCCAAACAATTCGAGCTTCTACTTCTAAAAATCCACCTTTCCAGAAACAAGTCTCTTATCGTTGTCGCTTGTTATAGACCACCTTCTGCCCCCAGCTGTGCCCTGGACACCATATGTGAATTGATTGCCCCCTATCTATCTTCACCTATGCTAGATGCCCTCAATCTCACACAAATTTTCAATGAACCTACCAGGTACAACCCCAAATCTGTAAATACGGGCACCCTCATAGATATCATCCTGACCAACTTGCCCTCTAAATACACCTCTGCTGTCTTCAACCAGGATCTCAGCAATCACTGCCTCATTGCCTGTGTCTGTAATGAATCTGTGGTCAAACAACCACCCCTCATCACTGTCAAACGCTTCCTTAAACACTTCAGCGGGCAGGCTTTTCTAATCGACCTCGCCAAGGTATCCTGGAAGGATATTGACCTAATTCCGTCAGTTGAGGTTGCCTGGTTATTCTTTAAAAGTGCTTTCCTCACCATCTTAAATAAGCATGCCCCATTAATAAAAAAAAACAGGAACAGATATAGCCCTTGGTTCACTCCAGACCTGACTGCCCTTGACCAGCACAAAAATATCCTGTGGCATACTGCATTAGAATCGAATAGCTGCCGCGATATGCAACTTTTCAGGGAAGTTAGGAACCAATATACACAGGCAGTTAGGAAAGCAAAGGCTAGCTTTTTCAAACAGAAATTTGCATCCCGTAGGACAAAATCCAAAAGGTTCTGGGACACTGTAAAGTCCATGGATAATAAGAGCACCTCCTTCCGGCTGCCCACTGCACTGGGGCTAGGAGACATTGTCACCACCGATAAATCTACTATAATTGAGAATTTCAACAACCTTTTTTCTATGGCTGGCCATGCTTTCCCCCTGGCTACCCCTACCCTGGTCAACAGCCCTGCACTCCACACAGCAACTCGCCCAAGCCTCCCCTATTTGTCCTTCACCCAAATTCAGGTAGCTGATGTTCTGAAAGAGTTGAAAAATCTGGACCCCTACATATCAGCTGGGCTTGACAATCTGACAATCTGGACCCTGTCTTTTAAAAATTATCCTCCGCAATTGTTGCAACCCCTATTTCTAGCCTGTTCAACCTCTCTTTCGTATCATCTGAGATCCACCAAAGATTGGAAAGCTGCCACGGTCACCCCCCTCTTCAAAGGGGGAGACACTCTCGACCCAAATTGCTACAGACCTATATCTATCCTACCCTGCCTTTCTAAGGTCTTCAAAAGCCAAGTTAACAAACAGATCACCGACCATTTCGAATCCCATCGTACCACCGTTATGCAATCTGGTTTCCGAGCTGTTTATGGGTGCATCTCAGCCACGCTCGAAGGTCCTAAACGATATCATAACCGCCATCGATAAAAGACAATACCGTGCAGCCGTATTCAGCGACCTGGCCAAGGCTTTCGACTCTGTCAATCACCACATTCTTATCGGCAGACTCAACAGCCTTGGATTCTCAAATGACTGCCTTCGCCCGGTTCACCAAATACTTCTCAGACAGAGTTCAGTGTGTCAAATCGGAGGGCCTGTTTTCCGAACCTCTGGCAGTCTCTATGGGGGTGCCACAGGGTTCAATTCTCAGACTTTTTTCTCTGTATACATCAATGATTTCGCTCTTGCTGCTGGTGATTCTCTGAACCACCTCTATGACACCATTCTGTATACTTCTGGCCCTTCTTTGGACACTGTGTTAACTAACCTCCAGATGAGCTTCAATGCCATACAACTCTTCATCTGTGGCCTCCAACTGCTCTTAAATACAAGTAAAACTAAATGCATGCTCTTCAACCGATCGCTGCCCCCACCTGCACGCCCGACTAGCATCACTACGCTGGACGGTTCTGACCTAGAATATGTGGACAACTACAAATACCTAGATTTCTGGCTAGACTGTAAACTCTCCTTCCAGACTCACATTAAGCATCTCCAATCCAAAATTAAATCTAGAATCGGGCTTCCTATTTCGCAAACAAGGCATCCTTCACTCATGCTGCCAAACATACCCTCGTAAAACTGACTATCCTGCCAATCCTAGACTTCGGCGATGTCCTTTACGAAATAGCCTGCAATACTCTACTCAGAAAACTGGATGTAGTCTATCACAGTGCCATCCGTTTTGTCACCAAATCCCCATATACTACCCACCACTGCGACCTGTATGCTCTCGTTGGCTGGCCATCGCTTCATATTCGTCGCCAAACCCACTGGCTCCAGGTCATCTATAAGTCTTTGCTAAGTAAAGCCCTGTCTTATCTCAACTCACTGGTCACCATAGCAGCACTCACCCGTAGCACCCGCTTCAGCAGGTATATTTCCCTGGTCACCCCCAAAGCCTATTCCTCCCTTGGCCGCCTTTCCTTCCAGTTCTCTGCTGCCAATGACTGGACCGAATTGTAAAAATCACTGAAGCTGGAGACTCATATCACCCTCACTAACTTTAAGCACCAGCTGTCAGAGCAGCTCACAGATCACTGCACCTGTACATTGCCCATCTGTAAATAGCCCATCCAATTACCTCATCCCCATATTGTCATTTATTTATTTTTTTACTCCTTTGCACCCCAATATCTCTACTTGCACATTCATCTTCTGCACATCCATCACTCCAGTGTTTCATTGCTAAATTGTTACTTCGCCACTACTGCCTTACCTCCCTAATCTTCTCATTTGCACACATATAGATTTTTTTCTGTTGTGTTATTGACTGTACATTTGCTTATTCCATGTGTAACTCTTTGTTGTTGTTTGTGTCGCACTGCTTTGCTTTATCTAGGCCAGGTCTCAGTTGTAAATGAGAACTTGTTCTCAACTGGCCTACCTGGTTAAATAAAGGTGAAATAAAATACATTTCAGCTTTTCATTTTTAAATAGTTTGTAAAACTTTTTTTTTTAATTAAAAAATGTATCCTACTTTGACATCATGGGGTATTGTGTGTATGCCAGTGACACAAAATCTAAATGTAATCGATTTTAAAATCAGGCTGGAGCACAACAAAATGTGGAAAAAGGCAAAGGGTGTGAATACTTTTCTGCTCTTTAACTGTCTCGTTAGTCCACGTTTCTTGTTAACATAAACTGCCTTCCACTCGTCTATGCAATGACATTACTTGAAGAAACATAGGAATAGACGTTGAATCGACTTACGTCTGTGCCCAGTGGGCTATTTCTTTCCATTTCTGTACACCAAGCCCGATATTCAAGTCAATGACCACGCTACCACAAACATGAACTTTCTTTCGAAAATGCCATGAACTATGATGTGTCATCATGACGGTGTGTTACATAGTTGCTGGGTTGTCTCGTTTGCAGAGATTAGGTACTTTGGCGCCACTTAGTGAGCACAAAGTGTGATGTACCACCTCCACCATACAGCAACATGCATTGCACATTTTGTATATTATATCGAACATGCTGCATGCATGCACTAAAACCAAACATTGTATCAAGGCACCTCTGATTCACCTTAATAGAAAGTCTACACGACAATAGATGATTCATCTGGCTGTGTCAAGAGGGCGGGTACAGAGGCCACGTGGACTCTTCTGTTTTAAGATCAGGGTTTCCATGGATACACAACAACAGAACATCTCATTTTCAGGGATATGCCAAAGACTTCTTCCATAATTAAGAACGAAAAATAGCTAACTAGGTGCTTCCTAACCTTGGATATTCGTTGTGTTATTATAATGGTGACTTTCCTGTCATTATTTTAGCTGTTATTTATTTTGGTTGATGATAGTGGACTATTTTTGACGATCATCATGGTAAGTAGAATCAGAGACAGGCCCACAATCTTGCTTGACATAAAAATGACATTCATGAAAGTCATAATTATTTGCTGGTCTGTACACACTTTCAATTACTGTATAACTCTACCAGCACCAACACTGTTGACTTTGTCGCAGCCGCAGAGTATAGGGTCTTCATCTAGGCTCTCTGGTAGCTCCCATTCACGTCGCTATCGCACCCTGGCACTCACCTCTCATGTGGATGAGAGCCTCTTTGGAACCCCAAAACAGGTGGGCCATATGTCAGCCATTTCTTTGATCTGCATTGGATTAACACATAGCAATACGATGTGACAATTGAACTGTGCAAGGTCTGTGTATGTATGTATGTATGTATGTATGTGTGTGTGTGTGTGTGTGTGTGTGCGTGCGTGTGTGTGTGCGTGCGTGCGTGTGAGATAGAGAATTGGTGTAAATGTATGTTGGATTTTCTTACTCAAGGCTCTGTCAGCCTGCAATGTCAAGGACGCTGAGAGGGGTGGCCGGTTCGGACCCAGGGGCCAGTCCAGGTCTGCTCCAAGTCAGAAGACTCAGAACCTAGAGACAGTTCGCATCATCACAAAGGACCTCATCCGAGACCTGAAGCAAGTATCAGTCAATACCTCAACTTCTCATTCGTTTACTTGATGTGATCATCAAGTCTAATGCTTTGTGAAAATAACAGTACTACACTTGGCAGTGTTTATTACTGTTTACTCATTATAAAAGAGAATGCCATCCAGTTCCATGAACCTACGTTGCACCAATAAACATATCCCACAATCACATTTTACAAGTGGTGGTGAATTACAAAATAAAAACAAATCATGCTGTCATTTTTCCAGGATACCGAGTAAGGATCCGTCTGGGTTGTCTATCATCCTCCGCCCAACTGATATCGAGCGGATCACAACAGCTTCTCTGGTTTCAACCAAGGAGGAGCGGGAGTTCACGTTGGAATCCCAGAGGAGGGAGAGAGAAGCAGCTATGGTGAGAAGGGACAAATGTACCTGATGAATTTGTAAGCAACCTTTACCACATGAAAGCTGGGTGACTAACTGGCAGTACAGGGTCCCAGCTACAGCATTACACCCAAACTAACCCTTGCACTGTTCCAATGTTGCTGTTTTTCTTGACCAGGATGCTGCTGAGGATAGGAAGGCCCATATCCGCCAGGCTGACCTGTCTCGTCAGAAGAACCAGGGCCTAAGTGAACTGGAGGTCGAGGCCAAGGAAAGAGCTCAGTATCTGCTGGAGAGGGCCAACGCCATGAGGATGGAGCAGGAGGACGAGGTCAAGAAACTCAATGAGGTACAGCAAGAGAATCAACCGTCCACTCTCTCTTCGCTACTCTTTTTATTTGTTTTATCTCAACTTCAGTCCCAACATCACTGCAATATCACACTTTTCTCCAGTTATTATACCCATGCCCTATCCAGACTATTCCATCTTCATGTCCTTGTGTGTGTCGTGTATGGTACCCTTTTGTTGTGGCCAGTTGATCCTGGGTGCCCGGTGCCACGCGGTGAGGGATGCCCAGATCCTAGAGAGGCAGCAGATCCTGGCTGAGCTACAGGAGGAGGAGAGGCGTCTGGATGCCATGATGGAGGTGGACCGCAGGAGAGCCCTGGAGGCCCAGGAGCAGATCGACGAGCTGCGCAAACACCAGAGGATCCAGTGAGGACACACACGCTCACGCACACGCACACACGCACACGCACACGCACGCACACACACACACACACACACACACACACACAAATGGCCCATTTAAAAGCAAATACACTACATCTCTTCCAAACTGTAATGCCTCAGCTGTCTTCCCTGTGTGTGTCTATAGGGGAAAGCAGCTGATTATAAACCAGATTGAGGAGCGTCTGGAGGACAGGATGCTGCAGAATGAGATGAAGGAGCAGGAGGGCCAGCAGATGCTGGAGAACCTGGAGAAGATGCAGATGGAGGAGCTGGAGGTATTATTAGTTAGAGACAAGTCTTCTTGTGCAGTACAACAGTTTTATCGCCAGGGTAATGTATTACCACTTTGAATTTCAGTTAGAAATTCCTCATGAATTAGCCTGGTCCCAGATCTGTTTGTACTCTTGCAACTAATGAATATCATTAATGAATGAATCGTAATGCAGTTAGGCATAAGGAATAATAAACAACAGAATGGTGTGGTGTGTCTCCCAGGCTCTGGAGAGGAAGAAGGAGGAGCAGCAGCGTCTGCAGCAGGAGATCCTCCGTATCAATGAGGACAGCCTGCTGGCCAAGGAGCGCAACAAAGAGGAGGAGAGACTGGCTGACCTCCGGGCTATGGAGTACACCCACAAGAAAATGGTAAGAGTTACTCCATTATGGACTTTATTATAGGTTTGGTCTTCTTGTTTTGGGTTAGAAAGCAAAAGGGCAAAAAAGGTGTGTCATGCTAAGTTTACACTGGCAGCCTAAGTGTAATATTTATCCACAAATTGGTATTTTGAGCAATCAAATCAGTTCTTTTACCAATAATTAGAGAAAAAAAGCTGAATTAGAATGCCCGTGTTAACACAGCCAAATATACTTTTGTGTGACCCCTACAGGAGCGGGAGGCTGAGTACGAGGCTGAACAGAGACGCATCAAGAGAGAGAAGGAGAAGGACGTGGCCAGACTGCGAGCCCTACAGGAGAGAGAAAAAGACCACAAGGCAGAGCAGGTGAGTAGCACCAAAGTTTCATTTGTTTTACAGTGGCTCACACTGACCTGTTGTTGTCGTAATTGATCATAAAAGGTATGGAGGAATGGTTACAGTGGTTTTGTGTATGGCTGTAAGGATGAGCTTCGAGCCAGGAGGAACCAGGAGGGAGCAGAGAGAGATTGGAGGAGAAAAGAGAAGGAGCAGCTCAAGAAGAAGGTGGATGTTGAGGAGAGGTTGAAGGCAGCTCGCTTGGAGCAGGTCACACATAAGGAGCACCTCCTATCCATCGAGGCTGGGCGAGAGAGGGCTGAGTTTGACAGGGTTTTGAGGTACACCATGACACAATGTAGATGTACCCACTGAGCATACACTGCTCAGTGACGTTGTTTCCACGTCATATCAATGCAATTACGTTGTACCAACGTGGAATAGATGTTGAATTGATCTGTGCCCAGTGGGAAGTTACTACTGTACTAACCCGATAACTGTACTTGTATTATAGGCGGTTTCATAAATCAGAGCATAACACTATGTTATGCCTTGGACAACCAGACTTTAAAATGTTAGTAAAGGTCTCTGTATTAGCAGTTGCGTTTTACAGCCAGTTTTTTTCTCTCACCCCAGGGCCCAGCAGGTATCCATCTGTAAGGAGAAGGACAAGGAGGAGAAACACAGGATCAAGGTGTTGCGTCACGCTGACGGGGTGCGCCAGCAGGTGAGGGAGCGGGAGATGCAGGCCATCGCCCTGCGCAGGGAGGTCTACAAAGAGGGAGACCGGCTGGACGAGGAGGCCCGCCATCGCCGCATCCGCCTTGATGAGATCAAGGAGAAGAAGCTCAGGGAGCTCAAGTAAGTACAGGGACTGGGTAGGGACTAACTCTATGTACAGGGACTGGGTGGGGACTAACTATGTACAAGGACTGGGGGGGACTAACTATGTACAGGGACTGGGTGGGGACTAACTATGTACAGGGACTGGGTGGGGACTAACTATGTACAGGGACTGGGGGGGGACTATGTACAGGGACTGGGTGGGGACTAACTATGTACAGGGACTGGGGGGGTACTAACTCTATGTACAGGGACTGGGTGGGGACTAACTATGTACAGGGACTGGGTGGGGACTAACTATGTACAGGGACTGGGTGGGGACTAACTATGTACAGGGACTGGGTGGGGACTAACTATGTACAGGGACTGGGTGGGGACTAACTATGTACAGGGACTGGGTGGGGACTAACTATGTACAGGGACTGGGTGGGGACTAACTATGTACAGGGACTGGGTGGGGACTTCCTATGTAAACGGACAAAGTGGTACGTAGAATTGAGGGGAACAGAGGATATTACGTGAAAGCAACAGCACTGTGTGTAAACCAAGTGTTTTTGGGGGGATGGTCAGGTTTAGTTTTGTAATTCATGTTTGTTCATTTTACTTGTAGGGCTGCTGGACTTCCAGAGAAGTATTGCAATGAAGTGGAGAGAAGGGTGCATGCTCTCCCTGCTCTGGCTCACTAGCATGACTGACAGACTGCAACACAAACCCTGATCTTTATCAAAGATTTCACAATAGAGATAAATTGGCACTGCCATCACACTTTGACAGGGTAGAGAAAATAATTAGTACAGGGTATAAATCTAGTGCAGCACCTTTGTGTTAGTGATCATTAGATCATTTCTGAATAAAGATGACTATTACAAACTATGAATATTTATAATTGTACTGTAGGCATGACCTTAAGTAGTGCACATGAACTATTCAACAACTGATCAAAGCAAAAATAAACATGTATTGTTAATATATTGACTTAAATGTGATTTTAAAATTTACTGTTTTTTTGTTAGATCAATTAATTGGACTGTGTCTAACAGATTCCAGTCATACAGGACCCAATATTATTTTATCTACAGGATATCATTTTTATTTAGTCTTTTAAATGTCCCTTTCAGCATGGCTTTTATGACTATGTTTATTGTTAATATGCATGATAATAGAAAGGTATGTTCAGAGATTAGGATGACACTTTACACACACAGCTCAAAAGCACTTTGGGAATAAATACATCAAGGTAAATACAGGCTTTTATTTCAGACCATTCTCAACAAATCACTATGCTGTAGTACTGAGATCTAATTCTTCATAATAACCATTGAAATACATAACCTACAGGAGTGTTACTGATCTAAACAAGTTGACATTAGGACACCAAAAGGAGCCTGTCCTCCAATTCCTCTATTTGTTCTCAGAGCCAATCGCACTGACCGAACCAAACGGGACAGAGCTGAGGAGGACGACAAGTAGGATCGCCACTTTTTTTTTTAATGATCCTTCTTATGTACACACAAAAATATGGTGACCTAGAACACCACAACACCTGGCATCCACAGACCTCAGCACAAGGAGGGTGATGAGTAAATACACATGTACGGGTCTGCAGTCAGCCGTCGATCGCCCCTGCATATACACAGACACGGGTCTGCAGTCAGCCGTTGATCGCCCCTGCATATACACAGACACGGGTCTGCAGTCAGCCGTCGATCGCCCCTGCATATACACAGACACAGTCTCACACACAAGCACTGTACACAGCAAAACAGGTCACCTAGATTAAACACACAGAGTCAACAAAGGAGGACTAACATCTACTGGGGTTGACTGTAGAGCCAGTATAGGCCGAGGGGGATTCAAATTCTTATTTAGATCATTAGAACACACACTCAGATACATACGTCTATGCATTTAAAACTCCATAAAGCTACACGCCTGTGCAGAATATACTATTGTTACTTAGTGTTGCTAGCTATAGTCATTGAAGTGGCAATATATGTTCAAATATTATGTAACCTTTTTTCAGAATATACAATAATGAAATGCATTATACAGACAATAGACAATGTAAACTGTTCACACGTTCAGTACATCAAAATTAAGGGTTTCTATTAGTTTCTTCTCACGACAGTGCAAATCAGATGTTCCAACTACTTCAAAAAGGCTAACTGCTTCTTTCTAAGGTCCACTTAAATACATAACATAAACCTGTTAAAAAAAACAAAGGAAGTGTTCAGTAGTCATAAATATGGAATGTGGAAAACCAAAAAAAAAAAGTTGTCCAATTTCTGTTAAAAAAAAAAATACAAATAAAAAAAAAGTCATTCATTGCAGTTAAGGGAGAACAGAATAAAAATAATTGAATGAGCACAGGTTTGCTTGATGTTTGTCTATTCTGTGAGTAGAAGAGCATGGTAGGCTGGTGAGGAACATAAGGAGAGAAACAGATGACTTAGGGGTTGGGGTGGGCATTCACATGCCGTAGCCAAAGCCAGGCTGGGGAGGCTGGCCGTAACCAGCGGGTGCTGCTGGGTAGCCGTAACCTCCGTAGCCAGGCTGGGGGGGCACAGCCTGACCAGGGCCTGAAGTGAGCATGAGCTGGGGTGTGCCTGCAACACAAACAGAGGACACTAGCATGAGATCATGCCAAAACTGCTAATACAAACTGACTCTAAAGGGTTAACATTGCCTAGTTGCTAAAACTACAAAGCAAAGCATAATAGCCCCCGTTTAACATATTCAACCAATAGAGGGGCAGGGTTATGTAGAGGTCGTCGTACCATAAACAATGGGCTGGGACTCGGTGTTCTGCTCCTCCTGTTTCCTTAGTGACTCTGAGGCGTCAAGCTTGTCGACCTGAGAGGCAAGCAGAGAAGTGAGCATGTTAACCAGACACAACCAGCAAGGGGAGCTCTAATGAGACGCCCTTATAACTGACCTCTGGGTTATTTCACTGGCTAGCCGATGGGACCATTCCTGACAGGCAGAGACGAATAAAGTCAAGATTAAAACAGGCTGCAAGAGGCAGGCCATGCTACAGGTGTGGGAGTTTTTAATATTTTTACCAGGAATTGTCACTAGTGGCTACTGGTGTTACTAGCTACCAATCTTGACAAGCATTAGGGTTGTAAATAAGTCTAACTTCAGATTAGACACACAGCTAGGCCTAAACAAAAACAATGGTCCCACCATCCAGCCACCAGATGAATCTATTTCCATGTGTTTGGACTGTATGTAGAGAACCAAACCCATTTCAACAGCTCTAATATGGTCCAACGTCACAGAAACTGAACTACCAGGGATTACAAGCACTACCACAAATGCTAACAAGAAAACTTTCCCTGCCATTAAGTAGAACAGATCCAACGAATCAACTGGAAACCACAATAAAAAAAAAGCTCTAAATGGTAAGATTATATTTACATTAAATTGTCGACCAGCAAATATGGCAAATCTTTATCCTGTCGGTCCTCTTGAAAAGTTGTTAAGCAGCTCAGAGCAGGAATTGTAAGACAAGATAAGACTGACAATTCACAAGAAAAAAACGAGCAGCGTCTTGAATGTAAGTGAAACAACCTATTCATCCTGAAAATTCACAATATCACTTCTGGAAAACCATAAGGCAACTTGAGACAGTTACTTCTCTCCTGTCAGAGCACAACAAAAGGTTCAGTTCTCTACATACTTGCTATCTGGCAAAACAAAGTCAGTACATTGTTTTAAGATACAGGTGAACAGGCTGTAGGCTCATTGAAGGGGAAAGAGACATGCTGAAGCGGCAGTTAGGTTCATTTGTCTGTTTAGAAGAGTGCATGAGAGGCAGAGAGCCACAGTGGAGGGAGTGAGAGGATGGAGGGATGGTTTGTACGGCCAGTCAAGGCGTCGCGAAGCAGGCACAGCCAACAACGATGTCTCCTAGCCTGTCCAAAGTGCTGCAAATGCTATGGAGGGTGAAATGCATGCTTGCCCTGAACACACTACAAGTTTGTAACACGCGTTCCACACCCTAAGCACACACAGTACCCCACACTTAAGTTCTGGAATAGCAAAGAAACTACAATGCAACTAATAACAAAGCAAAGGAACGAAATTATAATAACATACAAAAAAACATCTACATACATGTTCCAATTTTTATTTTACTAGGCAAGTCAGTTAAGAACAATTTATTTACAATGACTGCCTACCCCGGACGACGCTGGGCCAATTGTGCGCCGCCCCGTTGGGGCTCCCAATCACAGCCGGATAAGATTCAGCCTGGATCCGAACCAGGGACTGTAGTGACGCCTCTTGCACCGAGATGCAGTGCCTTAGACCACTGCGCCACTCAGGATCAGGATATTTAACTTTTTTTAACTTTGCGAGTTAATTCCATAAACAGTTATATAAGAAGGAACTCTGAAAGAATGGTCACTTCAATTTCCATACAGAGTATGTTCTACACTCCCACTTTACAGCAGTCTACAGCTGTGCATAGCCAAATGTGAGGCTACATAACTTCACTATAAGGACAACATTGAACAATTCAAATGTGGTCCCAGGGCTGTTTTAACATACATTTCAGTACAAATCAAACCTCATTACCCTACCAAGGTTGATCACTAAATGGCAAGTGGTACAGATTCTCACAGACTCAAGCCAACAGCAGCTCGGGGATATTACAGACAGTGGTAGTTTTTCATTAGTATCTACAGGTTTAAGGGAGAGGATTGTCTGACTACAGTAGGTTATCCTTTCCTGTTCCTGGTCAGTTACTGAGTTTGCTGGTTTATGTGGACATGCCTCAAAGGAATGGAACTAAACATCCCTCTGTTTGGGTGTTGCTGGGGTGAATGAGTTCCTGAATCCTGATTGGTCAGTCACTGATTCAACCCTGGAACAAAGAGAAATAGCTAACAGAGCCATTCCAAACCCCAGCATGCCCAGCAGCTCACCAAGGCAGGGTGGGAGAGCCCCACTCCAGACGACTCTGGGTGGGTTGTCTAGTCAAGGTGTGGAGTCAGAAGCAGCAGTGACATGGGGAGGGGACAGACTCATGCAGTTTCCTCTAGTTTTACTCCTCCAAACTACTGACTACAGGGGGTCAAAAAGAATGACTGGAAATGGACTGGACTTTCACCTTTTCCTTAATCGCATCAACCTGAAAGGGAATTCAGAGAGGCAACTTAAGGAGAAAAAAAAAAAACACTGAAACTCTCCCCCAACAGAGAGAACAAATGTGGAATCATCAGATCAACAAAGAAAACAGAAGAAAAATCACAGCGAGAGATGGAAATGAGCCACTTTTGATACAAATGCAAGCTCTAGTACAATTGTTGATGTGGTACTTTTAAGTTAGAATTACAATATTTATAATCAGCAGACTTGTTTCTAAAATATCATTATATTAAGCTTAACATAGCATGCATATTTTTTTACAAGAGCCCTCCCAGTAGACTCTACTACCATTTTGTTCAATCACAAGAATGGATAGTTCTGGTATTTCTTGCCATATGACAAATATGTGCCATGGAGAATACTAAGCAGTATGAATCTCCTGAACTTTTGTATGGAAAAGTAGCAGAGATAAAATCAAAATCAAAAAGAAACATGATTACCGGTATCATGATCGAGATAAACAGAACAGGATGAGATCGGCTGAAGTTGTGGTTGTTTAAAATCTCCTAAAAGGTGAACTCAAATTGCATCACCATGTTAACAGTACCTACTTTTCACTAGAGACACTGATAGTCTGGTAAGGGTTTAGGTCATGTTTAAAATACCGTATGGGGTGAACTGCCACCCGAGGAGTGGCCAACCTAACCCACCTTGGAGAGGTACTCCCTCATGACCTGGATGAAGTAGGGCATGGAGAAGTCCATGATGTTGTGCCTCCAGGCCGTCTCCAGCACTACGTCAGGCCTCAGCAGGTCGTAGCAGGTGAAGAGGCAGGCAGCAAAGCACTCCTTCTTGTCCTCCTCCAGGAACCAGGCCAACAACTCCTCAGCCAGCTCCACGTCTTTTGACTCAGACGCATACTGCATGGCGTCCTACACACCAAAACACCAGACAGGCACATCAAAACAGGGGAGACACAAGGGGAGAGAATTCAGACAGTGACATATCTAAAAGCAATGATATGACCCACACATTTTACAAAAACAACATCATCATGGGTATCTGTGTGAGCTGATGGTCAATGGTCTGTAGACACAATATGAGTTAATATAAATTTGGAGAAGCTGGACCTTGTAGAGTTTGTCCTTCTTGCAGAGTTCCACGCTCTGCTTCCAGCGGTTGTTGCCTTTGAAGAGGTAGGCAGCGATCCTCCTGAACTCAATCAGCTCGTGCTTCTCCAGGCCCTGGGCCAGGGTGATGTTGTCAAAATTGTCGTAGGCATCGATGGAGGCACGCAGGGCCTGGACAGGACAGAGTAGTCACAAGAGAAAGTAATTTGCATTTCGCACCAAAGTACATTCATCTCTAGGAGACAGAACGAGTCTCCTTCTCGAGCGGTATGATGGCTGCGTGGTCCCATGGTGTTTATATTTGCAAACTATTGTTTGTACAGATGAACGTGGTACTTTTAGGCGTTTGGAAATTGCTCCCAAGAATGAACCAGACTTGTGGAGGTCTATATTGTTTTTTTATGAGGTCTGATTTTCCCATGATGTCAAGCAGAGGCACTGAATTTGAAGGTAGGCCTTAAAATAAATCCACAGGTACACCTCTAATTGACTCAAATGATGTCAATTAGCTCATCAGAAGCTTCTAAAGCCATGACATTTTCTGGAATTTTCCAAGCTGTTCAAAGGCAGTCAACTTAAGTGTATGTAAACTTATGAACCACTGGAATTGTGATAGTGAATTATAAGTGAAATTATCTGTCTGAAAACAATTGTTGGAAAAATTACTTGTGTCATGCACAAAGTAGATGTCCTAACCGACTTGCCAAAACTATAGTTTGTTAATAAGAAATGTGTGGAGTGGTTGAAAAACTAGTTTTAAATGACTCCAACCTAAGTGTGTAAACTTCTAACTTCAACTGTACTTTTTCTTGCCACTGTATGTTCAAAGATCTTAGTACCGCATAGTCTTCCTCTGTGATGAAGAGGTTGTTAAGTGCTTCGTTGACACCCTTGTTGTTGTGGTTCTGCACTGACCGCAGGTATGGCTTGACCAGTGACAGCTGCTTGGTCTGGAGGTGGACAGAGAAAAGTTCAGTCAGTGGACAGTCAAGCAGGTCGTTCTGAATGCCAAATCTTGACATACAAGATAGATTGAAAGCTATCAAGTATGGACACAGTAGCGTCCCAGTACCTTCATGAAGAAGTTGACAGCGCGGGTGTGGTCGAGTCGTGGTGATAACACTATGAGCAGATCGTTCAATAACAATGGTTTGAACTCCAGGTAGAACTGGATAGCCTTGTAGTATAACTCCACATTGGCCACCTGGAATCACAAGCCTCATACATTCAGCTGCAGGATGTGGATTTCAATTCAGAGACAAATACTTGGTCTAATACAATGACCATGGAATACATCTTAACCTTGAGTGACGAACACAAAATGTTTGCAAATCTAAAACATGAGATCCAGTCAATGCTGAGATTGGGTGTTGTTGCAGTCAGTCAGTTACCTTGGTGACGATGTCTTTGAACTGTCCTTCCTTCCAGGCATCGGAGGGGTGGCTCATCATGGTGATGATGGCATTGTCAAACTCCTCATACTTGTCATAGAGGAAGACCAGCTCCGCCCACAGGTGGGCCTGCTCTGCAGCCCTCAGGACCTGCAGACACGCATTAACATTACCTTCACCCACCCCAAAACAGCACACTGAGATAGTCACTGAATCTCTCACACACAAATAACATATGAAACAAATAAAATAGGAAGACTATGCAGATCATTTGAATCCCCTTGCATATAGACATCTATCTGGCAGTGTTCTTCCTCTCCCACCTTTGGAATGTTGACTCTGGACCAGAAGAGCTCCAGGTGCTCCCTCATCTTCTGGGGTTTGAACTTGGAGTAGAGGATGGCCAGCTCGGTGAACATGCCCATGTGAGCCCGCTCCAGACCCAGGGCTGCCTCCAGCATGGTGATCAGCTCCTCAAAGTAAGCACGGTCCTAGAGACAAACACAACCATGGCATCTTCAATCAACACAGGACCATTAAAAACACATTTATCACATGCTGTGGTATGATGGGGTTAAAAGCGCTTGCCTGGATAAGGCAATTGCTATGAGAGAGTGACTATTGGTAGTAATTGAACCAAATGGTAGTACCTTACCTGGTAGTAATTGATGAGCTCCTCCAGTTCATCAGCATGGACAACGATGTGCAGGCCACACATCTGGGCCAGGCGGAACTCTTTCCCATCCACACAGGCAAAGCACACCTCTTTCCAGGTGCGGGTGCTGTTGGCCTTGCGGGCTCCGTCCACGGCGGCCTGATACTCTCCCAGGTGGACCAGGGTGGACGCTAGCCGCCCGAAGTTGGACACATTGTTGTAGAGCAGCTTAGCCGCATCATACATCCTCTCATCATAACACCTGTCACCCACCTGGTATAGAGAAAGACAATAAGAAAACGTATGATACTGGTCAGCAGTGACGGAGAGGGATGTGTCAGGTAAACCTGTGTGTGTGTGGCAGCGTGTGTATATCGTGTTTGGAGAGTACCTGTTGGATGTGGGCGTTGTTGGGTCCATTGATGAACTCCTCCAGTTCAGCCAGGCGGTTGGTCTTGGCCAGGGCGAAGATGAGCTCGGTCTCCACGTAGGACTCACGGGACTTCTTACGGGCCATCTGAAGGAACTTCACTAGGTCCTCCCAGTTACCTGAGGATAGTAGGGGAACACTAAGCCATTTTCCCCTTGCCTGGTTGCCATCTCTGTTCAGCTATTACATTCTACTCCTTGTACTCTGTCATTTGCCAGATACTGGTCTTTCTTCAATTCTGAACATTCTATCATTTGAATCATGATTTAATCGATAACCCTCACAGCTATCCTTACGCAAATATTGAAACTAACACCTTTTTCCTCTCTCAGATTGTGTTGGTGTCTGGTTGCTCGGCAACCATTTTGCTTCTCCAGACTAAACCAATTGGTCAAAAGTTTAGCTCACACCAAAATTCTCAAACTAAAAACATACTGCAATTCCAACCACAAAACCCATTAGCTTTGATTTTATGCCTCAAAATAAAACTTTCCTAGCTAACAGCTAAATGTTTGTTTCGAGGCTCCATATGTTGTCATGGGAAATATGAATGATTTCCTACAACCAATGAGCAACATCGCCAGAAATTCAGCTGCATACTGAACGTTGAGATTGGCATGACACACAAAGAGTGGAACCAGAGACTGATACCCAGACTACGTTACCCCCATTTAGCATTTCAATACCTTCACCTCAAATGGTAAGCCTACATTGAAAAATGTTGTTGCTCGTATGCTGGACATTACGTGGAGCAATGTTGTCTCTTACCGCTCTGGGCTGCAGCTTGGCCCACCTCCATGTAGGCAGAGGGGTCGTCAGCCTTGATGTAGGAGTCGATTGCCTCCTTCACCAGACCCTTCTGGAGCTGAGCCTTGGCCAGCTGGCTCCACACTGGAGGCTCATTGCAGCGCTCAGCAAACTCATAGGCCCGGTCCAGGTTCCCAATGTGCTCAATCAGAACCTAAAAACATAGAGAAAAATTGGCAAGTTCACCTCTTGATCTGTAGAATTCAAGCAGAACAGTAGCATTGTCCACAATGTGAATTGAACCGGCAACTGTTCGGTCAATGGTCCATTTCCCAGAGCAAAAGACTTGACCACTGACCTGCACGGCAGAGGTGTTGACGTCAAACTTCCTGAAGATGGCGAATGCCTCCTCAAAGAGCTCGTTGCTGATGGCGATGTTAGCGATGTCAGGGGCGTCGTAGTTGTCCAGGCGGTTGATGTACTCCATTACACGGGTACGGTCTGCCTTGATGGCTGTTAGAATCAGCAGATTCTGAAGGTTTCTGAATAAAAACACAGATGAATTCTGCTCAGCATTGACAAAGTAAAACGAAAGTTTAACATTCCAAAGCTTCCCAGTATTGAAAGAGCAGACACACAATGGACAGCTCAGTCTGCCAGTGAGCACAGATAGTAGAGCTTCAGTAGCCCTAGTACCTATGTTCACTGAAGACTGAGTTATCCAGAACGATCTTCTCCAGCAGCTCAATGAGTTCGTTGGGGAGATCTGCAGTCATGAAGGCCTTGACTGTGACTGAAACCTCCTCTGGGTCCTGGGTCTCAGACAGGGCAGTCTGAACAACCTGATAAAAGATAAGAGACATAATCAACATCAATCATTACTCCAGAATGGAGCCAAAATGGGTCACAAATAACAATTGAACCATCATGAGGAATATGAGGAAAGTGTGGGTGGGGCGTCGCAGTAGAGGTTGGGACAATGGTTTTCGTGAGGATGATGTTCTCGCCCCAATTTTGTGGTATCCAATTGGTAGTTACAGTCTTGTCTCATCACTGCAACTCCCGTACGGACTCGGGAGAGGCGAAGGTCGAGAGTCGTGATTCCTCCGAAACACAACCCAACCCGGAAGACAGCCACACCAATGTGTAGGAGGAAACACTGTACACCTGGCAACTGTGTCAGCATGCACTGTGCACGGCCTGCCACTGGAGTCGATAGTGTGCGATGGGACAAGGACATCCCATCCCAGGCCAAACCCTCCCCTAACCCGGACGAAGCTGGGCCAAATTGTGCGCCGCCCCATGGATCTCCCAGTCGCAGCCGGCTGAGCCTGGACTCGAACCCAGAATCTCTAGTGGCACTGCGATGCAGTGCCTTAGACCACTGCGCCACTCGGGAGCCCCGATGTTAGCATTTCTAACATGCAGGAACAGGTCCATACCTGGTCGATGAGGGGTCTTCTGAATGGGTTAGTCTCCAGCAGCACACTGGCCCACAGCTCAGGGTCTTTACGGCGAACCAGGTAGCGAGACAGACTCTTGAACAGAGAGTTCTCATTGCACACCTTTTACAGGAAATGTAAGATGATCAGTATGAGGCCAAACATATGCAAACACTGCTAAATTACCATTTCAACGTACTCGTCAAGTTAAAACGTATTTATTATTTCCCCACTCACATTAATGAGCTCCTGGTCACACTGTCCTCTCTCGTAGGCAACGCAGGCCAGGTGGGGGTCCCTCTTCTCACAGTACTTGCCCACCACGCGGCTGTCGTAGAAGGTGTTCTCACGCAGGAAGCGCTCTGGGTTGTTGTTGCTGTCGATGTAGATCTTGGCCAGGGCATTGTGGGTAGCTGGCTCCTCACAGCCATCGTGGATACGGGCTTCCAGCCAGGGTAGGAGCAGCTTCAGTCTGGAGACAACACACAGATACATTTTCAAGTTTCAGGCGCTCATAAACTAGACATATTTCCACTTTTAACTGGGTCAAACAGCACCACTTCATCCTACTTTCTCTTTCAGAAGTAATGTCACAATTAAATGCACTACAGCTGCAGTTGGTGACAAAAACAAGCCCTCGCAAGACAGGCCCCTTTAATATAAAGCCAGTCTGGGCTGAGACAAATCATGTCCCCATGCTCCTTACCTGTTCCTCTTCTCCACCTCAGCCACCAGTTCATCAGTGGAGAACTGTCCTTTCACCACCAGGATCAGGTTCTTAATCACATCCTCAGCACAGTCCACATCCAGCAGCCCTCCAATCACCACCGGCAGACGGCTGGGGTTCACCTGACATACACAAATATATATTTTAGTTACAGAACATTTATAAATCATACAATGGTAGTGACCCTTTAATTCCGTGTGAATAAAGAAGCTGTAAAGTCCTACACAGGTTAATAGGAGGTTGTATACCTTCTGCACATAGATCTCAATGTATTTCTGCAGGGTGTTGCGGTACAAGTAGAGGACCAGGTCGTGGACAAAGTCGAAGCGGTCACACACGATGATCAGGGGGAGCTGATCAGTCAGCTTAGCTTCCTGTGAAGAGGCAAGATTCATATCAGCTCACAGAATCAAACTAACATCCAGACCTGGCTTTCAGGGTAATTAACCAAATAAAGATCAAAGTATGCGGAGCTGTGATGTCATGTTGCAGTATGCCTCCTTTTTCTCCCTTACCTTGAGGAAGTTCTTGACTCGTTCGGGGTCGTAGCAGTTGCTCTCTCTGCAGATCCTCTCCACCTCTTTGATCTGTCCCGTCTTGCAGGCTGCCTGGATGTACTTGAAGTGGACCTCTGGGTCCTGGCTGAAGTTAACGATGGAACCCAGGAAGTAGAACAGACCTGGAATGAACAGAGACAGAACTTAGTCCCTATACAGATCGAGCAAAAGGAAGTACAACTGTGGTTGTTGAGACACTCATGACCATGTTCCATGCAGGTGAGGACAAGACTAGGTGGTTTGCGTCAGGTGTATGGTCTGCTTACCTTCGAAGCTCTTGAAGGACTCAAAGAGCTCAGTGAGGGAGTTGGTGGAGAGCTGCTCGTGGTACTTAGAGGCCACCTGGACACAGATCTGCAGGTTCTGACGGATGTTGGCCGACAGCATGGCCCGAAGACACTCCAGAGAGTCCTCCACTGACAGGGAGCCAAAAAAGTTCACCAGCCACTGTAGAACAGAGTCAATATATATATATATATATATATATACACACACAGAGTCAGTGCACAGACAGAAGATGCACACATTAGTCAAGGTCACATTTCTTAAGAGCAAAAAACAACAAGCGCACACACACCGCTCTCCAAGACTATGAACATTCTGGTAAAGGACATTCTTTTCCATGCAGTGTGTGATTGTGTGTTAGATAGAGTCCTATACCTCAGGGTTGAGCAGGTGTGTGTGCACCACAGCCCGCTTGATGTCGTACAGGTCGGTGTAATGCTCCAGAGCCCTCTGCAGCAGGCCAGCCTTCTCACACAGCTGGGCAACGTGGGCACGGTCGTAGTGGGTGAACATCTGGTTGCCCAGGATGGCATCAGCCACCTGAAGTGGGGGGAAAAAAAACAGCATTTATTTAATATAGAGTCTACGAGTCAGTGGAACAAAAAACATAACATTGCCGTGGGTATGATATGCATGTGTACCTGTGGGGCGTGGACCAGATTCATCTCCAGCAGGCGTGTCTGCAGAGGCCCCTCAGCAGGCCTGTTGTTCTTCAGGGCATCCAGGAGGAAGGAGGTACACTGCTGGATCAGGTTATACTCCATAAACACGTCAACGATCTGAACAGGGAGACAGACAATACATCAGCTACCACACATCATTCATGTTACTGTATACAGCCATCATTTGATACAGCCACCTCACAGAAAAGCAATGAAACAGGTTTTTTTTCCATTCAGCAAATTTAAATCTAAAAAGAAATAGGACGATAAATGAATTCTTGAGGTGGGGAAGACGTTTGGCCCTTTGCCCTCTGACCTGTGTGATGTCAGCCAGCGGCTCCTCGTCCTGCACCAGCATCTGGGAGAACTGCAGGCCTTGTTCTGGACTGATTCTCATCACGTTCCTCAGCAGGAACATCCAGTCTGGGGTGTAACCCACCTAGAGTGAAAATACGGAAAACATATACGTATAGTTGAACACAATCTAATTTGACCATATTACAGAACTCCATTTTGTGTCAAGTCAAATGTTATTGGACAGGTCTAGTAGATAAAAATATAAACACCACTAACCTTTTTGGCGTAGAGGACAATTTTCTGGAACTGTCCGGTCTCAGCGAAGCACTGGATGACCTTGTTGGGCACGTTGGCCCTGAGGTAGACGCTGAGGGCCAGAGTGGGGTCCACTGACTTCACCAGGTCCCCCAGCTCCTCAGAACACTCCAGCTGTAGAATAATACATGCTATGTTCATTCATTGAGACAACTCACAACAAGCTGTGAATTCCTAACCAACACTGTTTCTAACCGAGTCCTAGCCAGCCCAATAGTTACAGGCATATTTGAACAGACCAGTGCTAAATGTTGAGCAACACATAATTGGAACATAAAACTGTGAAGCTCAATGTTGAACATCCGCACTTAACAGTGAACAAAGCTATAGTATCAGTTTATTATGATAACTATGGTTTCCTTGCCTTGTCCTCTTTCAGCCATTTCTCCAGCAGCTGCTTGCGTCCCTGCTGTAAGACGGGCCTGCACAGTTCCAGGGACTCAAACTTGTTGAGCTGGCCCTGGTCCAGCAGGATGCCAAAGTACTGCAGCAGGGGAGAGGTCTGGCCCGGCTGGGCTGGCACACTCTGGAATTTACGGATGGTGTCTGGGGTACGCAGGATACCCTGGGGAGGAGGAAAGGTGCGAAAAATGCAAGATGACATTTTAAAAAGTGTGATAACTATAAAAGACAGAACGAGTAGAGAAAAGAAAACATCCACAAGACAGAAATATGTTTTGCAGACAAAATATCATCCCACAGATAGCGATTATGTCATTGTTCGGGTGTTTTGGTGCATTGGCAGTACCTTGGGAGCATTGGCGGCCACCTTGGCAGCCTCAGAATAGTTCCCTGCAGCGAACAGGGTGTTGAACTTGCGGGCGAACAGCTCCTCGGCCCCGGCCAGGTTGTTGCGTACAGCCATACGCAGGGCAAGGTCTGGGTTCTGGAGCACGTTGGTGATGTAGGGGATGATGTTCTCCTCCTCCACACACACGGACAACACCTGGACAAACGCATTAACACACAGACAGGGTTAGAGTCCACTCCTATACAGACATGAAGATGTGTACTATTACATTAGTTTATAAGTGGAGACAATTGTAACAAAATTGGTATATCATTCCTTTGTTAAACTCATATTTATTCCAAATTGAATTGACTGTGTAAAAAAATTGCTGCTGGAATAGAGAATGGTATTTGTGAATTAGGCTTGGTAGATTCATTAAGTACACAGATGGCCATCCCCATGGAGCAGTGTGTGTGTATGTGTGTATGTGTGTATGTATGTATGTATGTATGTATGTATGTATGTATGTATGTATGTATGTATGTATGTATGTATGTATGTATGTATGTATGTATGTATGTATGTATGTATGTATGTATGTATGTATGTATGTATGTATGTATGTATGTATGTATGTATGTATGTATGTATGTATGTATGTATGTATGTATGTGTTTGATACATAAAGATGTAAAGGAGCAGCAGACTTGGAGGGTTAGCGAGCCAGGAGCTTTAAGGAGATTAGGACGCCTGAGGGGACTTCCAACTGTGTTTCACATGGTGCTCACTGCTGAGGCTTCCCTCAGCCAAGGTCACCTAGTCACACACATCAATCATACTCTTAAGAGACAAAAGCACACTGCCACACAATTTCTAACACACACTGTTTAATAAATGGGACTCTCAAGCCATCACACAGGTATAGTATTTGTGATTTCTGAGGAGAGCTGGAGCAGTGGGCTCTACAGACATGGATCAGCTTTCCATCCTCCTGAATATTTAATGGTTGTGTGTGGAAAGGAAACTCATTGATCAGCTCACTGGTATTTGGTTACTCCCGATAAAAGGACTAACACACTCCCCTTCACTCCTGGCTACCCAGTGGAGACTTACCTGTCCTTTCCTGTTGACTCCAATGATGCCAGCGGTTGGTTCATGTGGGGCTGTAACAAATATGGTCTCCCCGCTGATCCTGTTCATGTAAATACAGGTGCCAGTCTCCAGGTCATACAGGTGGATGTAGCCATATTTGGTGATGAGAAAGACAACATCCTGCTTAGAGCTGATCTAGAGGACAGAGAGCAGGGACACACGGCTTCAGTAGCTGTATCATAGCGGGTATTAATGCTGAGGCCCTGCATGTCTGTATGGAATAGGATTGAGTGCTTGTCAGTCTACCGTGAAGTGGTTCCAGTACCTGCATAGCTACAGGGAAGTCATTCTGGGCCTCAGGAGGGAAGAACACGTCCACTGCCTTCTTTGGAAACGGCTGATTGCCTGTTGGTGGGGTCCCCACTTCAATTATGTGTAACTAGGAAAGCAAAAACATATTCAGAAGAAAAACAACATCTCCAATCCCCCCCCGCCCCATTAAATTACAGCACTTGCTGACTACTCCATGTCCATGCTGAGAGTCCTACCTTTCCTCCAGCTTGCCCTCGGACAGCGAAGCAGAACAGTGTGGATTCCTCTGTGTTGCCCTCCATTTTGAACTGGGCAAAGCCTGCGGCGTGGCCCTCAATGGGCTGGGACACCTTCCTGTCCACAGAGTACAGCTGCATGGCTCCCACCACACGGTTTTGCTAAAATCAGGGAAAACACAGACTGTATAAGAGCTAGTCTTACAGCAGTTTTTTCCAGTGGTAAATAAGCCTTCAGGGCAGAACATTTCATGAAGACGTTCAAGCTTCAATACAGTTAAAAACCAAGAGATTAGCCTCTATCAGGTCAGTGTATTGCTGTACAGAAGAGTGGACACTCACAAGGACTAACTGATTAATTAAAAAAATTGCATGTCACTTTACAGTAGATTACAGCTAGTGTCAACCAGAAATACAATATAATTCCTTCTATTTCAGTACCTGTGCTGAAATCCCAATGAGAAGCAGCCATTTCTGTTTGGCATCGGTGCGGTAGTTGATGATTTGACAGCCTGCAAGGCTGGAGTGTCGGTCAAAGACTTTGGCTGGCTGGGAGTCTCCCTCCATGCTCCAATGGTAGACGGCGTTGTCTGTGACAAGTGCTACAGTGTTGAGGGAGATCCACTTCCAGAAAGTGACATCATCAGTCATGGTGTGAGCCTTCATCTTGCTCTTCATCTCAATGTTGAAAATCTGGAGGGTTTTTGCAGCTGAAAATTCATACAGAAAAAGGTATAATGATATAGCACTTGCCTAGTTAAATAAAGGTTAAATAAAATAAATAAACACCATCACCACTAACTAATGTCAACTACTAATCACCACACACAAACATACTATAGGGAAAATTAAAATACTGTAATAGCAAATTCGGCTTGATTTAGAACTATTGGTAGTCATGGTTCGGTGCGAGCACCACTAAATGACCATACAAAACAGCACTTGCAATGTAGAAAGCAAGACCACAGCAGACAACCAATAACATGGTCAGATCTGCATTCAGTTATGAAAACACTCAATACAAAAGGCAGAAGACACTGACCAATCCAGATGAGGCTAATAAGCAACAACCTCTTGGGACTGGGTGAATTGACAACTTACAAACAAGTGCCTTCAGACAGTTCATACCCCATGACTTATTCCAACATTTTGTTGTGACACAACCTGAATAATTCAAAATGGGTTAAATAGATTTATCAACCATCTACGCACAACACCACATAATAACGAAGTGAAAACATGGGTTATTGAAATGTTGCAAATTTACTGAAAATGAAATAGAAATGTCTCTTTTACATAAGCATTCACACCCCTGAGTCAATACTTTGTAGAAGTGCCTTTGGCAGCAATTACAGCTTTGAGTAGTTTTGGGTATGTCTATCAGCTTTGGACATCTGGATTTGGAGATTTTCTCCCATTCTTCCTTGCAGATTTTCTCAAGCTGTTAAGTTAGATGGGGGATCAGCAGTGAAGTCAAGTCTTTCCACAGAGTTTCAATGGGATTCAAGTCTGGGCATTGGCTGGGCCACTCAAGACCGTTTACATTCGTGTTCTGAAGCCATTCCAGCATTGCTTTAGTTGTATGCTTGGGGTTGTATGCATTGTCCTGTTGGAACAGAAATCCTGTCACAAGTCTAAAGTCATTTGTACTCTGAAGCAGGTTCTCATCAATTTTGCTTCATTCATTGTTCCCCCTTTACCAGTCTCCCAGTCCGCTGAAAAGCATCCCCATAGCATGATGCTGCCACCACCATGCTTCAGGTAGGGATGGTGTTAGACAGGTGATGAACTGTGCCTGGTTCTCCAGACATAGCGCTCTGCATTCAGGCCAGAGGATCTCATTAAACCACATAATATTTTGCCTTACGCTCTGTCTTTCACGTGCCTTTTTGCAAACTCAAGGCGTGAGGTCATGTGCGTTTTTCTCAAGAGTGGCTTCTGTCCGGCCACACTCCCTTAAAGCCTAGATTGGTGAAGTGCTGTAGACTTGTCCTTCTGGCAGCTTCTCCCATCTCAGCCAAGGAACTATGTAGTTCTGTCAGAGTGGTCATTGGGTTCTTAGTCACCTCCCTGACCAAGGTCCTTCTTTCCCGGTTGCTCAGACGGCCAGCTCTAGGCAGTGTGGGTAGTTCCATATTTTTTTCTATTTCCCAATGACAGAGACCACTGTGCTCTCGGAAACTTTAAACATTCTAGAAATTGTTTTATACCTTTCCCCAGATATATTCCTCATCACAATTCTCTCAGACTTCATGATATAGTTTCTGCTCTGACATGCACTGTCAACTGTGGGACCTTACATACACAGGTGTGTTTCTTTCTAAATCATGCCAAAACAATTGAATTTGCCAAAAGTGGACTCCAATCAAGTTGTAGTGACATCAAAGATGATCAAAATAAGTTGAATGCACCCGAGCTCAATTTGGAGTGTTACAGCAAAGGGGTGTGAATACTTATGTAAATTAGATTTCACTATTTTATTTTCAATCCATTTGTAAGCATTTCTAAAAACGTGTTTTCACTTTGTAATTATGGGGTATCAACACATTTTTAAAATCAATTTTGAATTCAGGCTTTAACAACAAAAGCCAGAGGCTGTATAAGGCCCTTCTACTCAAGTTCTAACGTATCTGCTTAGTCATAAGTCATCTTCAGGGGTGTGAATCTGAAGTTCAAGCAGCTCTACAGGATTCCTAACCCACTATTAATCCTGAGATGAATGAAGGAGTTTGGGTTGGGTCTGAATGCAGATTAACGCAAGACCACAAAGCACAAACAGATGTGATGAGGTACGAGAAGTGTCTTGGGATGCACCGACTGACACCAATTTAATTTCAGGCTTATTATTGGAGCAATGAAAGAGTTTCCTAGTCATTCATTTCTTGTGGCTGTAGCCTATGATGAACCTGCTATAGTTCTTACATGTTACCATCGAAAATATATAAAAACAACAGGTTAGCCCATCTAATGCAGATATATCAAATGTGTCATCACTTATCTTGCCTGACAAGTAAACAATTAAAATATAATACATTATAGGCTACATAAAGACCAATATACAGGGGTGGGGTGTCAAATCAACATTAATCAATCAACACAAAAATACAAATGGATTTGGCTACCATAGTCTAGCATTGAAATAAATATTGCATTGCATATCTGATTTTCCTGTAGTCTAATAATATGCAGGATCTGCAATACATTTGGTCTCTGAATGCAAGTCTCGCTCTTACACTGCAGTCAAGGACGCACTGACAAAATCATGCAAACCATGACTACTTCGGCCTATAGGCCAAGACCAGCTCTCAAACTGGATATAGTTATAATAGGTGCATGAATAACAAATTATCAAAAGTTATCCCAAGGATCTTGCTTCAGAGGAATATTTCACCGTCTCAGCCTGTGCAAGCCTTGATCTCTAGGCCATTGAGACAGTAGTGTGCAATGTGCCATAATGGGGACTTGTCGATATTAAAAGGTGCACATGGCATACTCAGACGTTTTACATCAGGGATTTGTTTCCTCTACCCTAGAGGTCTTGATGAACTTCCTTGTATTTCCATTTTCTGTTTGTCATTTATCCTATATTCTCCCGCTCTTTAAATCATCCCCCTTGTGCTTCCATTCTACTTTCTAACACTCCTTCCTATGTAAACAGTACATACACAGTACTGGACAGACATTCCAACACAGTGCAAACATGATTACAACTTCCACAACTCATGATATATAAAATCCAACTCACCGTCTGCAAACATATAAGAAAGCATTAAGAAACGAAAAGAGCAAAAACAAGCAAAAATAGACAAGCATTCATGATTGTATGACAATTTTATCAGTGTACAATGGAG
The DNA here is from genome assembly GCF_021184085.1 of Oncorhynchus gorbuscha. Taxonomy (NCBI): domain Eukaryota; kingdom Metazoa; phylum Chordata; class Actinopteri; order Salmoniformes; family Salmonidae; genus Oncorhynchus; species Oncorhynchus gorbuscha. The sequence goes on from NC_060191.1 coordinate 54,011,053, forward strand.
TTACTATTTCAAATTGGACTATAAATTGCAAATTACAAGCAGTTTTACTACAGGCCTGTATATGGTCATTAACACGCAAAGCAGAATGTGACAGGTCTAGATCAATAACTTGCTGACAAACATTAAGACAGCAACACACAGGGAAATGATGGTCAACAGCAATCAAAGTTGTAGTTAACCACTTAGTTTGGGCGAATTCAATTGTTAAAAACACAGCCTCTGTACATATTAGTTGAGTCAAAGGAAACTGTTCAGGGGGTGGGGTAAGTGGAAGTACTTACCTTTGAGGGCAATGACTTTGCTAGCAGGGTTCATGATGGCGCTATCTGCAGAGATGGGTCTACGGATGGGAGTGTTGGGGTCGGCCATATCAATGATGACCACCTGTGCCTGCTCGCCCACCTTCTCTCTTATACAGATGAACTTATCAGACTCCATAGTCAGGGTGCTGAATCCAATGTTAGCTGGGTTGATCCCCAGGTTCTGGAGCTAAAGGAAATATAATTACATTTTTTTTGAATGGTTTATTGAAAAAACAATTGTTAGCGTGACTGTGTTGCAGAGGTGGCTCTGTGAACAATGCTTGCATGATGAGTGAGTAATCTTGTCTGAGACCTGAACGTGTTGGCTCCTGTCCTGGAACTAATGCCGTAGCTTTAGTTCAGTGGGTTAACTGGCCTCAAGGCCCATGCACAGGTTAATTGATTAAGATGTTATGTTGATGATTCGTGATGTAGTTAGCCATTTATAAAGACTCAAACACATGACCCTTTTGTCATCCTATAGCCATATAACTAGCTACATCCAAATAAATAATACTAGTATTAACTAGCTAACTGTGCCGTTTTGACCAGCATAGAACTAATGTCTGTTGATTAAGCCAATTTAACTCAACACCTGCCTTACCTGAATGAAGGTCCAAGGTAATCTAAGATCAGTGTCAGACTAGCAGACATAGATAAATACATCTAGCGGTTATTGAATGGACTGTCACGCAGAAACATCGTTCTAGTTAAGTAGCTAGCCATTAAATATGTTTGAGTTAACAGGCCAATACAAATAGTAGCGGTCATACGAAAGCAGTTTGTTAACGTTACGTTTGATGGCAACCCTAAAGTTAACTAGCTAGCTGACACACTGGTTAGTCTTTTCGCTAGCAGGTTAACATTGCATAGCAACGGTGGAAGAGAGGTCATTCATTTCGCTGCAGGTGTTGGACAGCTAGCTACAGTTCGCTAGCTTGTTAGCGAAAATCATCAAGCAGTCGAGAAAAATCTGGAGGTGTGTAGCGCGATAGCTACGCTACCTGGTCACGACTAGTATTTAACTATATTGTTTTCATACCTGCAGGTGCTCCTGGAAGCGGATAGGTAGTATTTGTGCCATTGCGGGTTTTCTTTGCTTTTACGGTGTCCTGAAATTCTAGCGAAGCAGCTACGATAGCTGGCTAGGTTAGCACTGTGCTAGCTACGACCTCCTCACTCAGATTCTTAAATCGTAGTCAGACAGTGAATCTTTACGTCCAATCAATGTGTTATTTTGTATATTTTCTTAGTCGTGATTCCAAAATCGTATGTCAAGTGTAGCCGCTGGATGTTTGTGCGTTCTCCACTGCCTGAATGGATGGCAGTGGCTTTAGCACTGATCTCAGTCCAAACCTGCAATGGCGGCGGAAACGACTCAGAATCAGAGATGGAAGAGGAAGCGAGATATCCCACTCCAAGTGTTTTGTTTATACGGTCAATTAACTAAACCGACAAGACTAAGCTGCTGTCGCATTGAGAACCACCCCTTAAGTAAACCGGAATTGTGAAACATTTTCAGAGTTAAACGGTCTGAGTAAACCATCTTCATTTGCCACCAGCTTTGTCAGAATGTTCTCAATCCGGAAGCAGCTGGGGATATCTTGGGAAGGACATCCCAACATGATCGTTCCATCTGTGATTTCATCTTTGCTTTCGACATGGAACGGTCAAAAACACACTTTAATGTGTATATTTGGCCAAACACTTATTGACTCTTATTTTACAATGAGTTCCAATTTATCACGTCATTCGCTCTTTTTTACATCAGTTCCGGATTAATCACGCTTCAGACAGGCAGCTGTTTCAATATCGTGTCTGTCACAGGGTCTCAGCTCTAGAATGAGTGATTTATCATTAAATAAATTCGAAACATAGAACAGCACCTGTCATGCATGCTACTGTCCATAATGTCCTGTAGTACTGTCCCATGCAGATCCTTTCTGAATTATTGTATAATTTTGTGGATAGCCTACCATTTGATCCCAGTAAATGCAAAGTGGGATCCTACCCATAGATCTAACCCTGACCCAACGTTTTAGTTGGGTTGTCCCAAGCATCCCACTTTAATAGCAAAAACAGTTTGATCCAGCACTCTAGAATGAACATCAACCAGAAAAACTTTCTTAAACCCCCAAGCCCTATCCTGTTGAGTCATATTGAAATACAGTTTCAAAATTAATACATACTTTCTTAATTATTCAAAATGTTCACAAATGCATTTGAGCAATTTTTTGGCTAAATAATCCCATTCAATGCATTGACAGCCAGAATATCCTAAACAATATTTAAGGCTTAAAAAGAGCAATGGAAAAACCAAAAAAAGGAGACTCAAGAAGCTGATGCATTACAAGAAGCGGCTGTATTTGACTATAAAAGGCATCTCTAATCCAGTGTCTCTACGCTGTTTTATTTATATTTCAGTGTAAAAAGCCTATACTCTATTAGAAAAACAAAACAAAAACAGTAACCCAATTACATCTCTTAAAAAGAAAGCAATCCAAAAATGTCCCATTCACCTCAATTAAAATAAACATCATTTCAATTTTGCTAGCCACCCCCAATTCTTTTTTAAATATATATTCTCCAAGGCAGTTGGTCATGGCCAATTAATTGACTTAGTCATGGCCGAATTCTTATATTTCAATGTTGTTAGAAAACATTTTTCAAACAAAATAAACAGTACAGTTTAGGACCACTGCACTGGCAAATTATTAGTGTCTCATTTTGAGCAGAAGGGAAAGATGAGTGTTTTGTCGATTCTGAGTGGCACACAAAATACACACTTTCTCCAGGCCAAGTGCAATGCAGAAAGAACTAGGATTCCCTCCATAGCACAGAACCACAGTACTCTCCTCTCTCACGGCACTCCGGGAGGTCATCCATCACATTCCCTTTGCATGTCTCCTCTGACTTCTCCTCAAAGTCTGTAGAACTGAAGTTTGTGTAGGGTCTCTTTTTTGGCCATTGACAGAGCAGTACACTTGGGAGCAGTAGCGCTGGCTTCAAGGCAGTGGTGCAGTACAAGCTCGTGTGCACCAGGCCTGAAGGGAGCAGTGTGTGCTGTGGATGAAAGCCCTCCACCATGGGGTCCCTGTACAATCTGTTAGTTTCCTCCCGTCACCACACATTCTCAAGATAGGCCTATGTCGTCTTGGCCCATATAAAATGTTTTTATTTGAAGGCCGTGTTTGAGGTCGAAGCTGTGCCAAGTTAAAGAGGATTCTTACAAAAGCCAACCAACCACTCTGCCATTACAGTAACACGAATTAATTATATGATCTTCCCTGAATACTGAAGACCCCAGTAAAAACACTGGTCTGTCTGACAAAGAGAGTGAATAGGAGCAGGATTTCTATGGGGCAGATACATGGGGGGAGAGAAACAATTGTACATGACAAGGAGTAAGAGTAACAGCAGCCGTGATTATGTGCTCTACAGTGGTTCTCATGAAATGAAGGAAGAGTTGGATACAAGAAGGGATGAGTGAGGAGATGTTGTGTCATCACAGATGGGGTGGTAGTAGGTGATCTAGTCCTGTATTTGTGAATCGGTTCCCTGGGTTAACGTGTACATGTCGTGTGCAAGTACGTAGGTGTGTGTGAATGTGAGAATGTGTGAAGGGGAGAAAGAAAAATCCCTGGGCTACACTGGAGGGGGTGATATGGGAGAGGTCCACAAAGGGCCATAACCTCCATCCATCACATCCCCCTGTTCCTCTAGTAGAACTATGTGGAACCCCTCTTCTGTAGCTCCTCAATAAAGGCTGTGGAACAGGAGAGAGACAAGAAACAATCAATACAACACCTGATAAAGAAAAGTACTGCCCCCCCCCACACTTAATTTGGACTTTTATACAAATGTCATTGAAGCGGTTTCCGTGTGAAAAATAGTTGTGGCCCAAAACAAATATCAGCATTGTCTCACCTCCGATTATCTCCTCCTTGACTTTTTGTAACTCCTTCCGCATCTCGTCAAGAATCTCCTACAGGAAGCAAACAAAACATTCTATAATTTGCAGTCTTAGTATTGCATATGATTATATGTCTATACTAGTCTTGGCATTAGAGGTGCTTCAGAAAATAATATTTACCTGTTTAATCCTCTCCATATCTGTCTCTTCACCACCTCCAGCATCATTACTACCACCTGCATGCTTCACCCTGGATACGGTGTGGAGACGGGGTGGAAAGAAAGCAAGTGGGTAGGGGAGGCAGAGAGAAAGGGAGAGACTGTTTAAGATCGAACATAGTCCCATCACTGACAACCCATACTGTTAATCCAACCCATTACCATAGCACCCCCAAAGAGGCCTCAGGAAGCACCACACATACACCAGACAACCCAAGGCTAGCTTTCAAAGTTTCAATGACATTTGACTGTTGACCACAGAACCAAATGTCCAGAAATGCCAGACAAAACACACAAAATTCCATTCTATACTACATCAAGGGATATCAATTCACATATCAGAATGGAATGATGCAGATGAGAAAGGCTGTCACAGTAGTCATAGCTTTCTGAAGTCCACTAGGTGGTGCTGTCAACAGTACAATAGCCCAGCACCACGATCTGAAGCTGTGCCCCTGTTGACCTGACAGAGAGAAGGGAGATGGGACGGTATGCTAGAGAGAACAGGAAAGCATTAGTCCTGTTGTCTTGTCAGGGGAGGGACTTTGTACCTGGGACCCTGGGGCAAGGGAGAGGTGGAGTCCATGCTCTTGGAGATGGAGTTATTCCTGTTTGTGAGAGACACACACTCTGCTCTTACAATGTGAAGCAACCAATTCATCAACACACACACCCCTCTTTGAATTCTGAGACTGACATACGTCCACACAGGCTGCACTTACTACAGACAGAGAGAGAGAGCGAGAGAGAGCGAGCATAGGAAGCTGAAAACTTACCTGGGCATAGTGGCTGATTTTTCCCATGGTCTTCTTCCAAGAGTGTCTAAAAAGGAGAAAGGGATATTTTACATTAAAATTGTATAAAAGTCTAATATTAAGCACATTTGTCTTCCTAGGTACAAACAAAACAGACTGACACACGCAGTTCTCACCACTTTGGCCTTGAGACTCTGAGTCATCCTGTAGGGAGAAAGGAAACAGAGACCAGACAAACGTGAGTGTTTGACTACATGGAAATTGCTCAATTATGTACTTAGGACATAGTTGGCCAATAAATTAACAAATACTTACATTATCTGCTGTCTTAGAAGGTGGCTTAGCCCCACCGTCTGCCATTTTTTTTCTGAACAAGATAGACAAAAGGAGAGTAATAGTGTGGTACAACACTTAAAGATTCACTAAGCCGGATCAGATCCATAAAGGTGCATACACAGCGCTCTTGACTGGGGTGTATGAATCTGTTCATTTATAGCAGTGCTCTCTTCAGTACCACCTACCTTCGTGCCAGGATGGATGCCATCTCACCCATCAGGCCTCCTCCACCACCACCACCACCGATGGACCCACTGGTGCGGCTTTGATCAGGCTTGGCAGCCGGTGCTGCAGCAGAAGAAGCAGCAGCAACACTACCACTATCGTCCTACAGAGAGCAGTAGAAGACACAGGAGCGGTTAGAGTATCGATACAACACCACCTTTGGCTCTAGCTAGCACTGCAAAACAGAGAGGCAAGGCATTTAAAATGATTTGCATTGAAGTCCAAATCAGAAATAATTGGTGGTTGCATAAAATGTGGAGATCGATACAACAGATACAAAACAACTGTTACGCTAATTCTTATCCTGAGGCCACAATTTCTCCTTTCTGTCTCTCACCTTGGCCACTCTGCGGAGCTTGGCCGCAGCTAAGGCTGTCGCCAGGCCCCCTACACCTCCCCCTAGGCCCCCATCTCCTCCTGGGGAGGGCAGCGGTGGGGCGGGCGGGGGTCCTGATCCTGCGGCCGGGGGTCCTGGGGGAGGTGGTCCAGGGGGAGGAGGGGGCCCAGACGGAGGAGGTCCTGGGGGTGGAGGGGGCCCCGGAGGTGCTGGGGGGGCCAACGGTGGGACTGGAGGAGTGGGCACTAAAAATAAAAAAGGTAAGAGACTGTCACAGTGCTGAAAAAGGCGAACTGTATTGCTGTCAGTGTGGCTGTTTGAAACAAGATGGTGCCTCTGACCTGCTGCAGCTTGTTGTCTCTCTCTCTCCAGTCTCTCCCACTCCTGCCGCTCTCTCTCTTGCTGCTCCAGCCTACAGGGACAAAACTCATGGGGATTAACACAGAAACAAACAAGCATACACTAATACACCCAAACAGATTTAGAAAAGTCACAAATAATATAACAATGTTGTATATGGTGAAGGGATGAATGGGAAGGCACCACATCCTCCATGAAAATAAGGTATTTAGCCAGAGGTGGCATAGCAGAGAAATTACATTTTGTTTTTCATCTTTCAACAATAATAACATGGCAAGTGAACTGTACCAGCAATCCTTTCATTAAAGCAACAACCATGTTCAAACAATCACAGTGGGCACTGTCTATTGCTCTGAAGCAGTGTTAGACTGAAGAGCATATTCATGAATAAATTGTGCTGACTATGCGGCCATGCTGGGTCTGTGAAGGGGCATTTCACAGCTTCTGATTAGCCCAGCACTGAAATTAAAGTCCACATCTGGCCAGAAGCCCTAATCCGGGTCGCTCCAGGTCCCCTACCCCAACACATCTGTCACCCACAGGAGCTGTTGTCGCCACACACACTTTAAAGCACTGTTGGTTGACTGAGGGCTGGTGTAGACTTTGCCATGATAATTACTTACGAGCGCATCCCAATGATGCAGAGTTTAAAATAAAACACACAAGAACGGAGATATATATAGGGAGTAACAGTACCAGATCAATGTGCAGAGGTACAAGGTATTTGAGGTAGATACACTACATGACCAAAAGTATATGGACACCTACAGTGCCTTGCGCAAGTATTCGGCCCCCTTGAACTTTGCGACCTTTTGACACATTTCAGGCTTCAAACATAAAGATATAAAACTGTATTTTTTTGTGAAGAATCAACAACAAGTGGGACACAATCATGAAGTGGAACAACATTTATTGGATATTTCAAACCTTTTTAACAAATAAAAAACTGAAAAATTGGGCGTGCAAAATTATTCAGCCCCTTTACTTTCAGTGCAGCAAACTCTCTCCAGAAGTTCAGTGAGGATCTCTGAATGATCCAATGTTGACCTAAATTACTAATGATGATAAATTACAATCCACCTGTGTGTAATCAAGTCTCCGTATAAATGCACCTGCACTGTGATAGTCTCAGAGGTCCGTTAAAAGCGCAGAGAGCATCATGAAGAACAAGGAACACACCAGGCAGGTCCGAGATACTGTTGTGAAAAAGTTTAAAGCCGGATTTGGATACAAAAAGATTTCCCAAGCTTTAAACATCCCAAGGAGCACTGTGCAAGCGATAATATTGAAATGGAAGGAGTATCAGACCACTGCAAATCTAACAAGACCTGGCCGTCCCTCTAAACTTTCAGCTCATACAAGGAGAAGACTGATCAGAGATGCAGCCAAGAGGCCCATGATCACTCTGGATGAACTGCAGAGATCTACAGCTGAGGTGGGAGACTCTGTCCATAGGACAACAATCAGTCGTATATTGCACAAATCTGGCCTTTATGGAAGAGTGGCAAGAAGAAAGCCATTTCTTAAAGATATCCATAAAAAGTGTCGTTTAAAGTTTGCCACAAGCCACCTGGGAGACACACCAAACATGTGGAAGAAGGTGCTCTGGTCAGATGAAACCAAAATTGAACTTTTTGGCAACAATGCAAAACGTTATGTTTGGTGTAAAAGCAACACAGCTCATCACCCTGAACACATCGTCCCCACTGTCAAACATGGTGGTGGCAGCATCATGGTTTGGGCCTGCTTTTCTTCAGCAGGGACAGGGAAGATGGTTAAAATTGATGGGAAGATGGATGGAGCCAAATACAGGACCATTCTGGAAGAAAACCTGATGGAGTCTGCAAAAGACCTGAGACTGGGACGGAGATTTGTCTTCCAACAAGACAATGATCCAAAACATAAAGCAAAATCTACAATGGAATGGTTCAAAAATAAACATATCCAGGTGTTAGAATGGCCAAGTCAAAGTCCAGACCTGAATGCAATCGAGAATCTGTGGAAAGAACTGACAACTGCTGTTCACAAATGCTCTCCATCCAACCTCACTGAGCTCGAGCTGTTTTGCAAGAAGGAATGGGAAAAAATTTCAGTCTCTCAATGTGCAAAACTGAGAAACATACCCCAAGCGACTTACAGCTGTAATCACAGCAAAAGGTGGCGCTACAAAGTATTAACTTAAGGGGGCTGAATAATTTTGCACCCCCAATTTTTCAGTTTTTGATTTGTTACAAAAGTTTGAAATATCCAATAAATGTTGTTCCACTTCATTATTGTGTCCCACTTGTTGATTCTTCACAAAAAAATACAGTTTTATATCTTTATGTTTGAAGCCTGAAATGTGGCAAAAGGTCGCAAAGTTCAAGGGGGCCGAATACTTTCGCAAGGCACTGTACTTGTCAAACATCTCATTCCAAAATCATGGGCATTAATATGGCGTTGGTCTACCCTTTGCTGCTATAACAGCCTCCAATCTTCTGGGAAGGCTTTCCACTAGATGATAGAACATTGCTGCGGGGACTTGCTTCCATTCAGCCACAAGAGCATTAGTGAGGTTGGGCGGTTAGGCCTGGCTCGCAGTTGCCCTTCCAATTCATGCCAAAGGTGTTCGATGGGGTTGTCAGGACTCTGTACAGGCCAATCAAGTTCTTTCACACTGATCTTGACAAACAATTTCTGTATGGGCCTCGTTTTGTGCATGGGGAATTATGCTGAAACAGGAAAGAACCTTCCCCAAACTGTTGGAAGCATGGAATTGTCTAGAATGTCATCGTGTGCTGTAGCATTAATATTTCCCTTCACTGGAACTAAGGGACCCCGTCTGAACCATGAAAAACAGCCCCAGACCATTATTAATCCTCCACCAAACTTTACAGTTGGCACTATGCATTGGGGCAGGTAACGTTCTCCTGGCATCCGCCAAACCCAGATTAGTCGGTCCTCATTCTTCACCCCCCCCCCCCCCCCAATGGCGGTGATCTTTACACAACTCCAGCCAACGCTTTGCATTGTGATCTTAGGCTTATGTGTGCGGCTGCTCAGCCATAGAAACCCCTTTCATGAAGCTCCCGATGAATAGTTATTGTTCTGAGGTTGCTTGCAGAGGCAGTTTGGAACTCTGTAGTGAGTGGCCCAGTCAGAGCCCGGACTTGAACCCGATCGAACATCTCTGGAGAAACCTGAAAATAGCTGTGCAGCGACGCACCCAATCCAACATGACTGAGCTTGAGAGGATCTGCAGAGAAGAATGGGAGAAACTCCCCAAATACAGGTGGACCAAGGTTGTAGCGTCATACCCAAGAAGACTTGAGACTATAATAGTTGCCAAAGGTGCTTCAACAAAGTGCTTTGTCATTATGGGGTATCGTGTGTAGATTGAGGAGGGGAAAAAAACGAGTTAAATCGATTTTAGAATAAGGCTGTAACGTAACAAAATGTTAAAAAAGCCAAGGGGTCTGAATACTTTACGAATGCACTGTATAGTCTAGTGAGTGTGTAGTCAGTGCAAAATATAGTTAGTGCAGATAGTTTGGGTATCATAAATTGACTATTTAGTATTCTTATGGCTTGGGTGTAGAAACTGCCTCGAAGCTTGTTGGTCCGAGACCGATGCTCCGGTACCGTTTGGGTCTCTAGCTTGGTATTGAGCTTGGAGGGGACTATCATGTTGAACGCTGCGCTGTAGTATATATATATATATAAAAATTTACAAAATGTATTTAACCAGGCAAGTCAGTTGAGAACAAATTCGTATTTACAATGGGTTAACTTCCTTGCTCAGGGGCAGAATGACAGATTTTGACCTTGTCAGCTCAGGGATTCGATCTAGCAACCTTTCGGTTATAAGTCCAACGCTCTAACCACTAGGCTACCTGCCACCCCTATGAACAGCATTCACATAGTTATTTCCCCTCTTGTCCAGATGGGCGAGGGCAGTGTGAAGTGCAATTGAGATCGTCAATGCTATCGAATGAATCCCAGAACACATCCCAGTCTGTACTAGCAAAACAGTCTTGTATCCTCGTGTCTGCTTCATCCGACTACTTCCGTATTGAGTGAATCACTGGTACATCCTGTTTGAGTTTGTTTGTAAACAGGAAGCAGGAGAATGGAGTCACGCTCAGATTTTCCCGAAGGGAGGACGGGGGAGGGCCTTGTAAGCACTTATGTGGGTAGAATAAAAGTAGTCTAGAGTTTTAGCACTCCTACTGGAGCAGCAGACGTGTTGGTACAAGTCAGGTAGGACGGTTTTATGTCCCCCTGTGTTGAAGCCCCATACAGTTCAGTGTTAGCTTGTGGAGGGATGTAGACTGCCATGATAAATTACAGATGAAAACTTGTTAGATAAAAGGTTCTGCAATTTACCATGAGGTATTCTATACTGAACAAAAATATAAAAACACAGCATGCATCAATTTAAAAGATTTGACTGAGTTACTGTTCATATATTGGACGTACTGCCAAAATCTCTAAAACAATGTTGGGAGGCAGCTTATGGTAGATAAATTAATATTAAATATCAACAGCTCTGGTGAGAGTTGCAGAGATGGGACAAGACTGTAACTACCAATTGGGGAGAAAAAGAAAAATAATTGCTAGAGATTTCCTTCACACTTGAAGCAATACAGTTGTTATTTATGAAAAAAAAACACTCCATTTCCTTTCGACTTCCCCGAAGCCACCGACCGATCCTGCCGCTGCATGGAGAATCCACCGAGTACTATGTGCATAGTGTTTCAGTAAGACATAATATTGCAGCTTTCAAGTCTTTTTCTTATTCTCAAGTGACTGAACATTTGCTAATAGAATCGACTCCATCTCGTCTCCACTTCGTCTCGCATCTAGGCCTGCAGGTTCTTGGTAGCCCATGGAACAAAGGTAATAGGGTTTGGTATGAACAGTGGAACAGCGGAGTTGGGGTTGAAGTCAAAATCGAGGTTAGTAACTGTCAATCTGGTTTCCAGAAGTGCATATGTGATAATACTATGAACTTTCTGTACAAGAAAAGTAGGGAAATACAATAAAATTCACTATATAGCAAACGACTTGAAACTCGTAAGATGTTGCCCTTCTCTGTCGGCGCCATCGTGACAATCATATCTGTGACCATTACTAACACCATTTGACGGACAACCTTGCCAGCCTATCCCAGAGTCTCCACAATGTGTCATATTGCCCATTAGACTAAATGAGATTAGGGGTAAAGCTGAACATATCCTTGGTGAGTGTGGGGTCCACAGGAAGAGGTAGGAAAGGATGGATTTCGATGTCAAAGAGGAGTTGACCTTCTTTAGCTTTTCAACCTCTGACCTCAAGAGACTGGCTGAGGGCTAAGCGGCGTAAGGCTAATGCTGACAAATCCTCTGAGTCAGTGTGGTTATGTCAAACCGTGTCAGTGGGACTGGTCATATGAAACTGCCTAGTCTTGATACCTGTACTGACCCTTAATTACAACTCAATGTGGAAGTAAAGGTGAGTGTACTGTACTCCCCCCCCCCCCCCCCGGATATCCCACACTTGGTACCTCCGCTGCTGTTCCAGCTCCTCTGGGGAAGGTCCATTTGACACTGGGCGGGGGAGGGTAGCGTAACCTGGAGATAAAGCGATTTTCTTAGTATAACTTTAAAAAGCTGTGAGTTGCAAGTCATGCTCATGTTTCCACACATGCATCTCTCAATTATTTCTCAGAATGTGCTGTGCCTTTAGGTATTGTAAAGCATGTTGTCATGTATGTTGAGGCTACATGTAAAATCCATTCTAATAGTACCTGCGTCTGCCAGGGAGTTGAGCACCTCCAGTGCATGGGCCATTCCGCTGGCGAAGAGGGCAGCATCCTCCTTACTGCCGAAGTTGAGCCCCCACACCTGCCGCGCGTCTCGCCACTGGTGGAAGTTGGGCGTGGCCTCATTGTACTTCAGGCCCTTCACAATCGGACAGTTAATCACCACCTTAGAGAGAAAGGGGTCGGAGTCAAGACACGAGTCATGACACTCCCACATTGGCATATCATGGATAAGGGAAAGGGGGACACTTAGTCAGTTGTACAACTGAATGCATTCAACTCAAATGTGTCTTCTGCATTTAACCCAACCCCTCTGAATCAGAGCGGTGCAGGGGGCTGTCTTAAATCGACATCCACGTCATATCCCACTTCTTTATCAAGAAACAAGGTGATGCTCTGTATAGTTCAAATGGACAAACTGCAGATTTTAGAGAAGTGAACGGTCCTTACTCAGGTTGTATGGAAGGAACTACATGTGTAATGGAAATATTAGACCTTAATACAAACACTCAGTGATAAAAATCCATACCGGTATGTGGATCCATACCAGTAATCATGATATATCGCCCAACCCTAAGTGTTAATGTTTAGGGTGCATCTCAGTCTAATGTGGCATGGTATCCTCTCTTCCATCTTCCTAATTGAAAGCCTTTTTCCACATTGCACTCAGCCTGTGCTTTCAGATCAAGGACAGGAAGCCAGTTATGACAAGAGAAATGCACTCTAGGTCTATATCAGTCCAGCAGGTGGCACCAGCCTGGTGATTCAATACAGGCCATGGTGCTCTGGGTTTGAGTGACTCAGTTTGAATGTGCTGATGCATCATTTCTCTATTTGTTTTAAAACCCCTGAATTCCACAGAGCGGAGGAGCGAGCGAGCACCTAAACTCCCCGCGCCAAAAGAGTCAGGGAGAGATAGAAGCAGAAGCAGACACAGAGGGAGGGGACAGATATACTCAGAGAGAGGGGGAAGGCTTCCTTAATTGTCACAGGAAATGGTTGAGCTGGCCAAATACCTCTCAGGAAACATAATCCACTTTAAGATACGTCTATGGGAAACACTTAGGCGACTGGATGTTTAAAGAAAGAATTGTACAGAGAGAGCAGGAGAGGCGGAAGTGAGAGGGGGATGGGATGGTCAGATACTATATCTATACTGAACAAAAATATAAATGCAGCATGCAACAATTTCAACTATTTTACTGAGTTACAGTTCATAAGGAATTCAGTCAATTTAAATAAATTCATTAGACCCTGATCTATGCATTTCACATGACAGGGCAGGGGTGCAGTCATGAGTGGGCCTTGGAGGGCATGCTGCCAATAGGAATTAGTTTTTCCCCCACAAAAGGGCTTTATTACAGACATAAATACTCAGTTTCATCAGCTGTCCGGGTGACTGGTCTCAGACGATCCCACAAGTGAAGAAGCCGAACGTGGAGGTCATAGGCTGTTGTGGTTATGAGGCTGGTTGGATGTACTGGATGTACTGCCAAATTCTCTAAAACAACGGGGCGGCTTATGGTAGAGAAATGAACAAAATGATCTTGCAACAGCTCTGATGGACATTCCTGCAGTCAGCATGCCAATTGCACACTCCCTCAAAACTTGAAACAACTGTGGCATTGCGTTGCGTGATAAAACTGCACATTTTAGAATGGCCTTTTATTGTCCCGAGCACAAGGTGCACCTGTGTAATGATCATGCTGTTTAATCAGCTTCTTGATTTACCACTCCACAGGTGGATGGATTATCTTGGCAAAGGAGACATGCTCACTAGCAGTGATGTAAAAATATTTGTGCACAGAATTGGAGAGAAAAAAGCTTTTTTTGTGAATGTGGAAAATGTCTGGGATCTTTTATTTCAGCTCATGAAACATGGGACCAAGACTTTATATGTTGTGTTTATACATGTGTTCAGTATATATAGTGCTGTTTGTCTTGTTCCATTGTTAAAGCTGTGACAGTACAGGAGATGTAGGTATTGATTGGTCTCACCCAGGACTGTACTAGCCTGTTGGCTCTGATGGGGGAACTACAGGAGACAGAACACAGCTCTTTGAACCAGCACATAGAACCTGGGGTAGGGTGTTTGTGCTTGCGTCACATAAGTGGTTAGTGGGCATTAGCCTGCCTGCGCATGGCCATAGGTGGATAAAGGGCTGATTCACAGTTCTCCAGCTGGCCGGGCTTGTTGGTACTAGAGGTTTGAAGCTGTTGATGATGGACAACATCACACAAGACCAAACACATACACAATCAGTGAAACAAGCATGCACACAGACTAAAACCCATTGTCATAGATACTGTACATATAGACACACACGCACTCTACCTGTTGATCTGTCTGCATCTTGCGTCCCACCACTCTGAAGGCGTTAGTGGAGGGGTTGTGGTAGATCTGTACCCTGCTGAAGGCCTGAGACCCTGTTCCTGCCGGGAGCCACATCTTATTCCCATCATCATAGATCATCACCGTGGCCCGAGCCTGGCAGATACTGGACTCACTAAAGGAGAGACAGTGGAATTATTTATTATGCAAAAAAAGCTTAGAGTTGAATAGATAGAGAGCTAGAGAGAGAAAGGGGGGCCAGGAGTAAGGGAAGAAGGGATGGTTTTGGGAGAGGGGCTAATAATGGAGGAGGAGGGAACCAGGGGAAAGTATAGTGGATGACAGCAGGGTAGGAAGAGAGGGGGCGGAGAAGAGAGGGAGAAAGAATCATAAAAATGAGCTAGGTCACATGCTGCCATAAACAAGACATGCTTGAGAGTTGAGCCAGTCCATACAGGCAATCGTCCAGTTGCTCTGTTCAAACTCACCCAGCCACTGTCACACTATGGCTGTCAATGGACCCCCGAGCACTGATGCAAGCCAACTCAATACACTCTTAATGAAGGGAGGGAGCAACAGGTAATACAACATAATGAATGGTGTCTCTTCAAGCACAATCAACAGGCCATTTATACGCCTGTGAGTGTATAGTCTAAGTTTAGGTCCTCCCTTGACATGTATATTGTGAGAATATGCAGATGCATTTACCAGATGTTAGTGTATATATGAAAGAGAGAGACATTGTGAGGGAAGCGATGGAGGAAGAGTAGGAGAGACAGACGAGAGAGACACGGGGCAGCAGTTAGCCTAGTGTTTAGAGTGTTAGACTAGTAGCCGAACGGTCGCAAGAGCGAGTCTCTGAGCTGAAAAGGTAAAACAAAAAAATCTGCCCCTGAACAAGGCAGTTAACCCTAGGCTGTCATTGAAAATAAGAATTTGTTCTTAACTGACTTGCCTAGTTAAATAAATATAAAAAGAGAGAGCAGGAATGCAGTAGGATCGTTCCACCAAGTCAGTGCCTTTTGAGAAGTGTAACTTGGTCAAAAAAAATGTTACTTTAGAGTTCAACTTCATAAAAAGGTAGTAAGTGCCAAATAAAGTAACAGGGTTGACAATTTCATCTTAAATCAGCCCTGAATCTTCTTGTGACGGGGGAATGGAAACTTGTGTGCAACAGGGAGTGGCAATCGAATGCAAGCTTCACAAAAATGTATAAATTGCTAAAATATCTTTAGCCTGTCTATCTATGGGTAATAGGGTTGACGTGTTACACTCGACCCACTTATTTTCCCACCACAAAACACCAGAAAAATGGCCAAAAAGAGTCGAACCAGCTGAAGTAAATAATAATCTTTGTCAAACAACAAAATAACTAGGGCTTTACAATGCTGAAAATGTTGGGGTTAAGTGGGTTAAAATCTTCATAGATGTCAAAGAGGGACATGTCAAAATGAAGAATTTTGGCACTTTAACAAGTCTTTATTCATATCTATTGAATTCTCCATGTGGTCTATATTAAAATGCACTTTAAAAAATATATATAACAGGCTTTTAAAATTCAATATTGGTTCACAATTTCTACTTAAAATATCAACAGTGGGGCCTCCTGGGTGGCGCAGTGGTCTAGCTGTGCCACCAGAGACTCTGGGTTCGCGCCCAGTCTCCTTCACAGTCGGCCGCGACCGGGAGGTCCGTGGGGCGAGGCACAATTGGCCTAGCATCGTCCGGTTTGGCTGGTAGGGATATCCTTGGCTCATCGCGTACTAGCAACTCCTGTGGCGGGCCGGGTGCAACGCATGCTAACCAGGTCGCCAGGTGCACAGTGTTTCCTCCGACACATTGTTGCGACTGGCTTCCGGGTTGGATGCGCGCTGTGTTAAGAAGCAGTGCGGCTTGGTTGGGTTGTGTTTCGGAGGACGCATGGCTTTCGACCTTCGTCTCTCCCGAGCCCGTACGGGAGTTGTAGCGATGATACAAGATAGTAACTACTAACAATTGGGGAGAAAAGGGGCTAAAATGTAAAAAAAAAATCAACAGGGATGCAAAAGGCACTCTTTTTGCGTAACAAAAAAATTAAATGGCTAATTTAAGGAGTCGAACCAGCTTAGACCACTACCGCCACTTAGAAATGTCCTAGTTTTTGAAAGAGAAGCACATTTTTTGTCTATTAAAATAACCTCAAATTGATCAGAAATACAGTGTAGACATTGTTAATGTTGCAAATGACTATTATAGCTTGAAACGGCAGATTTTTTATGGAATATCTATATAGGAGTAGAGGCCCATTATCAGCCACCATCACTCCTGTGTTCCAATGGCACGTTGCGTTAGCTAATCCAAGTTTATCATTTTAAAAGGCTAATTGATCATTAGAAAACCCTTTTGCAATTATGTTAGCACAGCTGAAAACTGTTGTATTGATTAAAGAAGCAATACAACTGGCCAACCTGTTCTTAGGGAAATGTACCAGCTAATAGAAACCTTGGCATTTCGCAGCCCCTGGTCTTTAAGAGAAAGTAAACACATTTTAGAGACTACTGGAAATTCAAACCAATCTATAGGAGAGGACTGCAGTGTTATGCAAGTAGGCTTATGTGCAGTGGCACTGACAGACAAGTGTTACCGACTAGAGCCAGACATGGTGACAATGACAGACAAGTGTTACTGACTAGAGCCAGACATGGTGACAATGACAGACAGATAGTGAGGGCCACCCCGATACTCTGGCTCATATCAAGGTTCACACACTCCCCTAGTCACACATAAAGGAAGTCCCTGACTTTCAGGCAGGCTGAGTGAGTGAGTGACAGAGTCCCTATTCCAACTACGAGAGAGGAGTCTGAGGAGCGGTGTGTGTGTTTATATGTGTGTGTTGGGCGTGGTGAGTAAGTGTGTAGAATGTGCATAGAGACAGTATAAAAATTAAATAGGAGGGTCAATGCAGATAGTCTATGTAGTCATTTTATTAGCTATATAGCAGTCTTATGGCTTGGGGATAGAAGCTGTTTAGGAGCCTGTTGGTGTCAGACTTGACGCTCCGGTACCGCTTGCCATGCGGAAGCAGAGAGAACAGTCTAAAGCGAACAACATGCTTCATGATCAAGTAATGTTAGCATATCAGTAATATTACGTTTACCTCTCAAAAACAAATATAAAAGTACAGTAATGATATCGAACGATGTCACTCATATTATAATATATGCTACACAGCTAGGAAACGTTAGCTAGAAAGCTAGCTAGCTAAATAAAATGGAGTGAATAAAAAGTGTCACAGATGTCTCAAGTTGAAGGAGCGTGCAATTGGCATGCTAACTTCAGGAAACGGCTGTGCAAAGTTGCTTGATATTGGCAAGAACTGGAACACGCTGTCTTATACGTTGTTGATCCAGAGCATCCCAAACATGCTCAACGGGTGACATACCTGGTGAGTATGGCCATGGAAGAACTGGGTCATTTTCAGCTTCCAGGAACTGTGTACAGACCCTTGAAACATGGAGCCGTGCATTATGCTGAAACATGAGCGGATGAATGGCACGACATTGGGCCCCATTGAAGAGAAGTGGGACAACATTCCACAGACCACAATCAATAGTCTGATCAACTCTATGTGAAGAAGACATGTCGTGCTGCATGAGGCAAATGGTGGTCACACCAGATACAGTTTTTCTTTTAAATGTTAAGGTACCTGTGACCAACAGATTCCCGGTCATGTGAAAAAGAAAATAATTGACTGATTTCCTTATATGAAGTGTAACTCAGAAAAATCTTTGAAATGGTTGCGTTTATATTTTTGTTCAGTATAATTTCTGAATACTTAAGTAAAACGTGCTGGCTGTAGCTGAATGCTGATGTTTAGCTGAACAATAACTATTTGGAGCTCTTAGGCTGACACTAGGTACCATATTAAAAGATACCTTAAAATGAAGCCTGGTTTGTTCTATTTATATCATGGAAGTCACTGAGGCAAAAGCAATTGAAACAATTTCAGATGTAACTGGCTGTTACTACAATATCAGGTAAAACCTAAAGAAAAATAAGTGAAACGTCTATACGTTTCAAAAGCATTGCTATGCTATAACAATTTGTCCGGTACGAGTTGTGTCAAGGAGATAGTGCAGGGCAGTGTAAACACAACTACCTCCGGAGGTATCGGTCCAGACATGATAAGTTCACATTGCAGTACGTGTAGCCAATGGTCTTTTTGCCAAAGTGGAGTCTAGAGAGAACCAGGAAGAGCAGACTCATTTTCTTTATCAATCTCTTTTCCCCACTCCTCCTCTCCTCTCCCTCCATCCATCCATCCATCCCATGATACAATCTCTTGCTTCCTGTGACACAGCTCTGTAGCCACAGCCCACCTCTTGCTCCCAGCAATGCCTAATAAGGGTTGACTCAGCCTGACTAGTGAACACACACACACACACACACACACACAAATGCACACCCTTTCAAGTTTACACACTGATGTGCTCACTGTTGACCCAAATGCTTGTTAGGTAAGGTAGGTGAAGAAAGAAGTTAATAGATGGAAAAATAAAAATGAAGATGTCCCTGGCTGGGGACATAATGGTGTGAGGAAAGAGAGTCGTGGATTGTGGTCAGTAAGCACAGAAACAGAGGTGCCAGCTGAACTTATCCAGCAAGTATGCCAATATTCTATTTCAAAAGGTTTTCTCACATTTGTTCTCAGTGAATGTGACCCACCCAGGTATAGAGTGGTGAGGGCTGCTGCTAACTGGGAAGGTACAGAGAAAAGGACTGGGAAACAAATGCATTTTTAATATGAGCGAAAGCATAGGCTCAGGGGGAGAGTGAGGAGTGAATTATTGATACATCTACAGATATTGAGACTACATGTGTGTGCATATGTCAACAGAGTCCGAGAGGTTGGCAGGATGCTACATGGACACACGTTATTCACGCGTTAGCTTTTGAATGAACCACGAACAATAAATGCCATAAACAACCTACTCCTGTGACAGTGTCCAAAAAACACATATAATGCCGTCCTCGAAGGTTAGCGAAGAGTCTAGACTAGTAGTTAAGCTAAGTGTTAACTAGCTGACTAGTTCATTTAAACCTGTGAGAGTGGACTGTGAGAGCCAATAGGTCACTGGCTTAACCTTAAATTAACTCAACCAGGCAGTGGTCATTTTCAGTCTTAATCTGAGGAATTTTCACATACCCTTGAAACATTAGCTGTGGCTACTGCACATGTTAAAATCATAACCAAGTGCTCTTGCATGCAAAGGTTATGAAAATATCCTGTCTGTCAAGATGACAAATTATAGGCTCCTAGCAACCTAACTGATAACATTATGATAATAACATTAAGATAAGTTTATGGCCTGAATACAGACAGACAACGCCTACAGGAGAACCAATAAACCAAACTCAAAGGCCAAGTTTAGCTGAGAATTAAAATAAAAAGACAGAAACTCCAAGTTAGCCAACACTGACATTTGGAGCCGGAACGGGAGCCTATAGTTTCTCAGTCAGTGAGGGGTAACAGGAAACTGCAGCGCACGACTGGGGCATACGCTCTAAGAAATGTCTGTATAAGGCTTTGCTCAGAGCTTGTACTGACAAGTACAGTCAGGTCCAGTGGCTCTCCCGCTCTGTTTACCAGGCCATCCCACCATGCTTCTCCACACTCCTTATTTCTTCCTCCCCCTCTCTTAGTCTCCACATCTGGCCCCCATCGTCCCTCTTAATCCCTCAATCCTCTTCTTCATCACTGTGTTCATACTTAGGCTACCAGTTAAATCAGTATACGTTTTTTTGGACTCAAGCCCCCTCCGCTAAACAATTTCCCTCCACTTGTTCCACTTTGGCCTTCTATCTCTCTGTTAATCTGGCAGAAGATGTTGGACACTTATACACTATATGACCAAAAGTATGTGGACACTCGAACATCTCATTCTAAAATCATGGTCATTACTATGGAGTTGGTCCTCCCTTTGCTGCTACAACAGCCTCCACTCTTCTGGGAAGGCTTTCCAATAGATATTGAAACATTGCTGCAGAAACTCGCTTCCATTCAGCCACAAGAGCACTAGTGAGGATGAGCACTGATGTTGGGTGATTAGGCCTGGCTCGCAATTGGCGTTCCAATTCATCCCAAATGTGCTTGATGGAGTTTAGGTCAGGGCTCTGTGCAGGCCAGTCAAGTTCTTCCACACCGATCTCGACAAACCATTTCTGTATGGACCTCGCTTTGTGCATGGGGGGGCATTGTCATGCTGAAACAGGAAATATGCATAAGATTTCCCTTCACTTGAACTAAGGGGCCTAGTCCGAACAATGAAACACAGCCCTAGACCATTATTCCTCCTCCACCAAACTTTACAATTGGCACTCTGCATTCAGGTAGGTAGCGTTCTCCTGGCATCCGCCAACTACAGATTCATCCGTTGGTCTGCTCCACAGTTCATTGGCAGCGAGCTTTACACCACTCCAGCCAACACTTTTATTTGTCAAATGTGCCAAATAAAAAACAGGTGTAGACCTTGCCGTGAAATGCTTCCTTACAAGCCCTTAACAATGGAGTCAAGAAAATATTTACTAAATAAACAATAAGGAGGTTATATAATGCGCATGGTGATCTTAGGCTTGTGTGAGGCTGCTCAGCCATGGAAACCCATTTTACGAAGCTCCCAAAGAAACAGTTATTGTGCTGACATTGCTTCTAGAGGCAGAACTTAGTACTGACTGTTGCAACTAGAGGTCGACCGATTATGATTTTTCAACAGTGATAGCGATTATTGGAGGACCAAAAAAAGCTGATACCGATTAAAAATCGGTCAATTTATTTATAATAATGACAATTACAACAATACTGAATGAACACTTATTTTTACTTAATTTAATACATCAATAAAATCCATTTAGCCTCAAATAAATAATGAAACATGTTCAATTTGGTTTAAATAATGCAAAAACAAAGTGTTGGAGAAGAAAGTAAAAGCGCAATATGTGCCATGTTAAAAAAGCTAACGTTTAAGTTTCTTGCTCAGAACATGAGAACATATGAAAGCTGGTGATTCCTTTTAACATGGGTCTTCAATATTCCCAGGTAAGAAGTTTTAGGTTGTAGTTATTATAGGAATTATAGGACTATTTCTCTACCATTTGTATTCCATATACCTTTGACTATTGAATGTTCTTATAGGCACTTTAGTATTGTCAGTGTAACAGTATAGCTTCTGTCCCTCTCCTCGCCTCGAAACAGGAACACATTGACAACAGCCACCCTCGAAGCATCGTTACCCATCTCTCCACAAAAGCCGCGGCCCTTGCAGAGCAAAGGGAACAACTACTTCAAGGTCCCAGAGCGAGTGACGTCAACGATTGAAATGCTATTAGTGCGCAACCCACTAACTAGCTAGCCATTTCACATCGATTACACCAGCCTAATTGCGGGAATTGATAGGCTTGAAGTCATAAACAGCTCGATGCTTGAAGCACGCGAAGAGCTGCTGGCAAACGCACGAAAGCGCTGTTTGAATGAATGCTTACGAGCTTGCTGCTGCCTACCACCGCTCAGTCAGACTGCTCTATCAAATATCAAATCATTGACTTAATTATAACATAAACACACAGAAATACAAGCCGTAAGTCATTAATATAGTCAAATCCGAAAACTATCATTTCAAAAACAAAACGTTTATTCTTTCAGTGAAATACGGAACCGTTCCGTATTTTATCTAATGGGTGGCATCCAGAAGTCTAAATATTGCTGTTATGTCATAATTATGTACAATTCTGACAAATGAACTACGGTCTTTGTTAGGAAAAAATGGACTTCGCAACGAGCCGGGTGGCCCAAACTGCTGCATATACACTGACTGCTTGCACGGAACGAAAGAGAAGTGACACAATTTCCCTAGTTAAAAGAAATTCCTGTTAGCAGGTAATATTAACTAAATATGCAGGTGTAAAAAATATATACTTGTGTATTGATTTTAAAGAAAGACATTGATGTTTAGGTACATTGGTGCAACGACAGTGCTTTTTTTCACAAATGTGCATGTTAAATCGTTTCCATTTCACAATAACAGCACATACAGTAGACCAGGGCAGCTCTTGCAGGGCAAAAATTGACAAACTGACTTGTTGGAAAGGTGGCATTCTATGACAGTGTCATGTTGAAAGTCAATGAGCTCTTCAGTAAGGCCATTCTACTGCCAATGTTTGTCTATGGAGATTGCATGGCTGTGTACCTAACTTTATACACCTGTTAGCAACGGGTGTGGCTGAAATCGCTGAATCCACTAATTTGAAGGGGTGTCCACATACACTATCTATACAAAAGTATGTTATGTGCTTGCCATGTCCTGCCATTGTGCCTTGTGGTCATTCATGCCAGACAAACTGTCCAGTATAGCACATCACATCAACAGATCAATACAAAAATCGGTATTGCGCTATACAAATCAATAACTGTACTCTACTCCAAAATAATTACATGTTTCCAAAGATAAGAGTTTGAGTCGTAAATCATCAGTCATATTGAACATGACTAAATGAATGAAAAGGCATCGCAGTTCAGTTTATTCAGATCTCAGGAGGACTTCGCACCTGTAACAAATGTTATTTCACTCATAGGTCCTCTTCCCTCTCAGCCCATTAAAACATCTACTTCGAAGTTAGAGCTAAAACAATGAAAAGTAAAGCAACGCCAACTCCCCCTCTCAGCCTTGATAAAAATATAGACCACAGTTCCATGTTGTAGATGATGATGCAGATACCAATATCACACATTCTTAAAAGCAGAGTAGAAATAACCCGGTCCTGTCTCTCTAGGATACAGCGCACAACCTGGGACTCTCTAGCACCACCAGGTGAGTACACACACACAAACGACAGGGGCATAGGTGACCAACCGTGTGACCTCTTATCCAGTTTATGTACAAAAACATAAAAACAATTGCATTAGTTGAGGCAAAAATTGAAGTTGAAGTTACCAGTGTCATCTGACAGTATTGTCCTCAATGAACTTTCCCTCCAGCCATGTACAGGGCTGTCAGTGACATCACAGACTCAGAGATACCTCTGGCCCAAGTGACACTGACACACAGTGGGACACAGACAGTAACTTCACTGAATAACAAGTAGTGTTAATCTCTCAAATACAAAAACACAGAGCGAGTGACAGCCTAAGTAATTTAATGCTGTTCAAATAAACAGTTGTAAAGATGGATCGCATACCTCAGCCCCTTGAAGTACAGGTATTTATAAGAGGTTAACCATATGGAGCGACTGGCTGACTACTGAAGCCCCAGACTAAAGATTGAGGAGGACCAGGGCCCCTGTGGTAATCCTTGGCCTACTGCTGATAACTTTCCTAACTCTATCCTTCTCTCCGTCTCCCTCCCTTCCGCGTGCCTGCTCCCTCACACAGGTCCTAGCATGCTATAAACACAGACTTTAGGATACTGCCTTTAGTCTCTCCCCCGTCAGCCACATACACTGGCCATCTTTTTTTTCCTGTCTCTCTCTCTCTCAGGTGTCGGATTCTCATTCTCCGTCTCTTATGCTCGGCCTCTTATGCACCAACTCTCTCACTTTCTCTTTCTCAGTCAAGTTCAAACCACTCAGCATTCTTTGCGTCAGCATTCTTTGTGTGCTGACTCATCGGTGCCGGAGTTTCTCTGGAATAGGTCTCTCCAACGTTGTGGAAACGTTCCCTGGCTGTCTGGGCCAGGCCTCTGACCACTTGAAAGAGGCCGAGGAGCAAAAGCAGCATTCCAGCTCCTGAAGCGCTATGGGGGGGGGGGGTTGTGACTGGCACTCACTATGCCCTTATTTGGACCATCGAATCATCGCTCTCCTCTCTGCGTTCGCTTAATTCCTTTTACATGTCGAAGCGTATCCTCCCTGAGAAGCTAAGGAGGCAGAGGAGGCGGCAAACCCCCTCGGGGAAGATCCCCCTCATTATGGGGTGAGAGATGAAGAGAACCTCCCCACCCTATCTGTTGTCCAGACATGTAGCTATGTCCACATCTCCAGAGAATATGCTATGGGTATGAAACTGTGCCCACCGTGCACAAAAGAGGGAGCGAGGAATGATATAATTTGAGTTGATAACTCACTGTTATGAAGGTCTGTGAGTGCTGCATGCCTCTGGCTTGACACTTTGCATTAGCTATACATTTCACTGAACAAAATTTAACATTTAAAGTGTTGGTTTCATGACCAGAAATAAAAGATCCCTGAAATGTTCCATACGCACAAAAAGCTTCTCAAATATTGTGGAAGTCCCTGTCAGTGAGAATTTCTCCTTTGCCAAGATTATCCATCCACCTGACAGGTGTGGTATATCAAGAAGCTGATTAAACAGCATGGTAATTACACAGGTGCACCTTGTGCTGGGGATAATAAAATGGCACTCTAAAATGTCCAGTTTTGTCAAACAACACAATGCGAGAGATGTCTCAAGTTGAGGGAGCGTGCCATTGGCATGCTGACTGCAGGAATGTGCACCAAAGCTGTTGCCAGAGATGTTTATGTTCATTTCTCTACCATAAGCCGACTCCCAACATCATTTTAGAGAATTTGGCAGTACATCCAGCCCAAGACCTCCACATACGGCTTCGTCACCTGATGGATCGTCTGAGACCGGCCACCCGGACAGCTGAAGAATCGGAGGAGTATTCCTGTCTGTAATAAAGCCCATTTGTTGGTAAAAAAAAACATCTTTCAGATTGGCTGGGCTTGGCTCCCCAGTGGGTGGGCCTGGCCCGCAAGTGGGGTGGCAGGGAGTCTAGTGGTTAGAGCGTTGGACTAGTAGCTGAAAGGTTACAAGATCGACTCCCCGAGCTGACAAGGTAAAAATGTGTCGTTCTGCCCCTGAACAAGGCAGTTAACCCACTGTTCCTAGGCCGTCATTGAAAATAAGAATTTGTTCTTAACTGACTTGCCTAGTTAAATAAAGATAAAATAAAAAAAATGTAAAAGTGGGTAGGACTGGCCCGCAAGTGGGTAGGGCTGGCCCGCAAGTGGGTAGGGCTGGCCCGCAAGTGGGTAGGGCTGGCCCGCAAGTGGGTAGGACTGGCCCGCAAGTGGGTAGGGCTGGCCCGCAAGTGGGTAGGACTGGCCCGCAAGTAGGTAGGACTGGCCCGCAAGTGGGTAGGACTGGCCCGCAAGTGGGTAGGACTGGCCCGCAAGTGGGTAGGACTACGTGCTCCCAGGCCCACCCATGGCGGCGCCCCTGCCCATTCATGTGAAATACATAGATTAGGGCCTAAAATGTTTTTCAATTGACGGATTACCTTTTTTGAACTGTAACTCAGTAAAATCTTTGAAATTGTTGCATTCATATTTTTGTTCAGTATAGATGCTGAGTAGTAGTAGTGGAAATTCCTTTATCACGATCCTCAAAACAGGTCAACATTGGTCAAGACACAGGAAGTCTCATTTTCATCTTTGGTACACAATCAAATCATGTATCTATCAAATGTTGCTGTCCTACTCTTTGATGGTATGCACGGTGTCTTCAAAACGGTTCAACTTGCCTCGTGGTCACTAAAGTTCATGCATGAACATGCTTATAACTTGAAAATGAAGCAATGGATCGAAGATCAGTTAGTCTACCTTTTGAATGAGGTGGTCATTTCTACAGTTACAACCCATTGAGACGATACATGAATTCACTACCCATTGAAAAGGTATCCAAATGACTAAAACCTAGAATTATTCAACATAGATATTAATCAGACAGAGAGACCCAACTGGGAGCTCTGAAGAGGCAACCAGTCCTGCGATATTACAAAAGCTGATAGTGTCGGTAAACAAGATTAGTCGCTACGCTAATCATTCACAAAAATGTCACCCATGCAGGAAATAGTTTTTGATGCCCAATCTATTTAACCCACAGTGGCATCGCTTGAGCCTCAATATACATTTTCCAACCAGAACATAGCTTTTATCCAGTCAATGCACTCTCAGCATCCTCATGTATGGCTGTAGGGGAAAGTCAGTAGACATGACAGAGAGAGTGCGATGGCTGTCACTATAAAACCGTTCTCCACAGACGCCCATTATGCCACATTATGAAGTGGCACTCTTCTAAACCTACTCTGTGTGTGTGTGTGTTTGTGTGCCCATTAGCAATCATATTCAGAACAACAGTGAATCACTAGACATTAATATTTGCCTAGGGAGGAAGAGAGAGTTATGAATGGAGAGAAAGAGAAGGAAGGAGAAATGGCAGCCTTTGCTGACCATGCATTAAATCATTACAGCATGGCTACTGCAACACGACGCAGCCTGTCTCAGCCATGGCCAGCAACCACTTTTAGAGTATCCAACATAGAGATCCTATTAAATGACTATTCTAGGTCCTAATTCTATGGTATCCAATGCCTAGTGGTTAGTCGCTCACCTACAGCTCCACAGTGACGGTGCAGTTTGTACCCTGTGTAGCTATGCCGATGCCCTGGGCTTGTTGGGACAAAGCCAACCAAGGCCTGGAGCTGCCCAGGGAACCAGAAGGAGAATATGATGACTGTTGTTCCAGAGACAACAGTGGCTCTGTGAAAGCACAGTTTCCTCCTGACCTACAGCATCTACATGGATCAGCTGCAGCACTACATGGGATTTAAAAGGAGAAACTGGGAGCGTTGGGAATGAGGGATATGGGTGTGTGGAAAGATACTAGCTAGGGTGGAAGGAAGGAACTTAAATGGTAAATATGGGAGTGTCAGGCTGAATCCCAAATCACCCCTTACCCTCGACCCTCCATTTACTCATTCCCCTCGCGCCTCCATTTACTCATTCCCCTCGCGCCTCCACTATATGCACAAGTGTCCCAAACCTGAGGGAGTAGCGGCTAATTAGATCCTCCGTTAGCCACTAGGACCGAGCCAGCAAGGATGCAGGCTCCAGAGCTAAGTGCTATCCCAACACACTGCGATATGTTTGGCGTTTTCGCAATTTCATAGAATTGAGAGGTGTACCTAATTATATGACTCGGGGGTTTGATTCAACCTTCAGAGTACCATGCTATAGGAGGTTGTAGAGGATTCTTTTGTCAGTGGCAATGAACAAAGCCCTATTATTTGCTTCCGGGTTACCATGCCCTACCCACCATTCTACAGACGCCTAGACTGTATACGTTTGAGTAACACCTCTGAACAAGGAGGGGGATATTGTAATCTAGATGCTTAGTAATAGAACCCACAACAACCACCAAGGAAACTGGATTTGGCACTATTGAGACAATAGAAGGTTTTGTACATTGTGCACTGCTTCTAATCCCAAGGCAGGCCCCAACATAAAGGCCTATTTATTTGCCCTTGAACAAGGAGCACCGATGGGGGTAGATTGTTATGGAGCAGTGGTGATCAGGTGTTGACATAAAAGGCCAGTAGCGTTAAATGGAAGAGCTTGTGATAATGCATGGCACAGATTGCTCGGCCACAGCGACATTCAGTGTTCATGTATAAATGATGCGCAAATTATTTTTTGGTGAATACTAATCACACACATCTCATTGTGGTGAGGGAGAATCCCAATGATTTTTGTACAGGGAACCCACCTGAATGTACTTTCATGAACAAAGGAATTATGGAAATAGCTTACATTAAAATATCACTGATTTTGGTAGAGGGGGACGGGAGGGTAGCAAGTGGAATACCCTCCCTGTGAGTCTACACTAGCCACCGGCTTCCAGTCAGGCCTCCCCATAGCCCTTCCAGTCAGGCCTCTCCATAGCCCTTCCAGTCAGGCCTCTCCATAGCCCTTCCAGTCAGGCCTCTCCATAGCCCTTCCAGTCAGGCCTCTCCATAGCCCTTCCAGTCAGGCCTCTCCATAGCCCTTCCAGTCAGGCCTCTCCATAGCCCTTCCAGTCAGGCCTCTCCATAGCCCTTCCAGTCAGTCAGCCTCTCCATAGCCCTTCCAGTCAGTCCTCTCCATAGCCCTTCCAGTCAGGCCTCTCCATAGCCCTTCCAGTCAGGCCTCCCCATAGCCCTTCCAGTCAGGCCTATCCATTGCCCCTCTCCATAGCCCTTCCAGTCAGGCCTCTCCATAGCCCTTCCAGTCAGGCCTCTCCATAGCCCTTCCAGTCAGGCCTCCATAGCCCTTCCAGTCAGGCCTCCATAGCCCTTCCAATCAGGCCTCCATAGCCCTTCCAATCAGGCCTCCATAGCTAATTTCAATACAGTCAGGCAGACAAAGAATGATGTGAGAGAAATAAAAGGAAACTGTAGGCGAGTCAGAAATCAGTGTTCTTGCTTTTAAGTAGATCAATACATGTGCTCAGCATGGAGAGTGAAAGGGGAACATTTTAAAAACTGATGAGAGCAGCCTTTTATTACTCTAAACACACAAGGCGCCAGGTAGCCTACCGGTTAAGAGAGTTGGGCCAGTAATCGAGCAAGACATTTAACCCTAATTGCTCCTGTAAGTCGCTCTGGAGAAGAGTGTCTGCTAAATGACTAAAATGAAGAAAAAAATATGTTTTTTTTGCTCAGTGTGGAGAGAGTGAAAGGGGAAAATGTCAAACTGGCGAGAGCTGTTGCTTGTAGACATATAGTTTATTTTTTACCTTTATTTAACTAGGCAAGTCAGTTAAGAACAAATTCTTACTTTCACTAACAGCCTAGAAACAGCTGGTTAACTGCCTTGTTCAGGGGCAGAATGACAGATTTTTACCTTGTCAGCTCAGGGATTTGATCTTGCAACCTTTCCGTTACTAGTCCAACTCTCTAACCACAAGGCCACCTGCCAGTCCAGTGTAGTATATCATGTTGCCTAGTCACTTAAAGCCAACACTGCCTTTGGCCGCCTTTCCTTCTAGTTCTCTGCTGCCAATGACTAGAACGAATTGCAAAAATCATAAAGCTGGAGTCATATCTCTCTCTCTAACTTTAAGCATCAGCTGTCAGAGCAGCTTACTGATCACTGTACCTGTAAATATCACACCCAACTACCTCATCCCCATATTGTTACTTATCCTCTTGCTATTTTGCACCCCAGTAGCTCTACTTGCACATCATCATCTGCACATCTATCACTCCGGTGTTAATACTAAATTGTAATTATTTCGCCTCCATGGCCTATTTATTGCCTTACCTCCCTAGACCTCTACATTTGCACACACTGTACATAGATGTTTCTATTGTGTTATTGACTGTACGTTTGTTTATGTGTAACTGTTGTTTTTGTCACACTGCTTTGCTTTATCTTGGTCAGGTCGTAGTTGTACATGAGAACTTGTTCTCAAATGTCTTGCTCCCCCATCCTCATCAACGGGGCTGTAGTGGAACAGGTTGAGAGCTTCAAATTCCTTGGTGTCCACATCACCAACACAACTAACATGGTCCAAACACACTAAGACAGTCGTGAAGAGGACACGACAAAGTATTTTCCCCCTCAGGAGACTGAAAATATTTGGCATAGGTCCTCAGATCGGCAGAAAAGGTTCTACATCTGCACCATCAAGAGTATCCTGACTGGTTGCATCACTGCCTGGTATGGCAACTGCTCGGCCTCGGACCGCAAGGCACTACAGAGGGTAGTGCATACGGCCCAGTACTACACTGGGGCCAAGCTTCCTGCCATCCAGGACCTATATACTCGGCAGTGTCAAAGGAAGGCCCAAAACATTTAAAGACTCCAGCCACCCTAGTCATAGACTGTTCTCTCTGCTAATGCACGGCAAGCGGTAAAGGTGCACCAATTCGAGGTCCAAAAGGCTTCTTAACAGCTTCTACCCCCAAGCCATAAGACTCCTCAACAGCTAATCAAAGGGCTACCCAGAACCCTCTTTTACACTGCTGCTACTCTCTGTTTATAATCTTTGCATAGTGTCACTAACTCTA
Source organism: Oncorhynchus gorbuscha (assembly GCF_021184085.1). Classification (NCBI taxonomy): domain Eukaryota; kingdom Metazoa; phylum Chordata; class Actinopteri; order Salmoniformes; family Salmonidae; genus Oncorhynchus; species Oncorhynchus gorbuscha. The sequence goes on from NC_060191.1 coordinate 54,041,437, forward strand.
CCTACATGTACATATTACCTCAACTGACCCAAGCCCCTGCACATTTGACTCTGTACCCCCTGTATATAGCCTCACTTGTTAATTTTACTGCTGCTGTTTAATTATTTGTTACTTTTATTTTCTATTTATCCATTTTTTACTTAACGCATTGTTGGTTAAGGGCTTGTAAGTAAGCATTTCACTCTAAGATCTACTCCTGCTGTATTCGGTGCATGTGACATAAAATTTGATTGGATCCCCAAAACCCAGATTTGTCTGTCGGACTGCCAGATGGTGAAGTGTGATTCATCACTCCAGAGAGTCCAATGGTGGCTAGCTTTATACCACTCCAGCTGACATTTGGCATTGTGCATGGTGATCTGAGGCTTGTGAGCAGCTGCTCAGCCATGGAAACCTATTTTATGAAGCTCCCGACAAACAGTTCTTCAAGAGGCAGTTTGGAACTCGGTAGTGAGTGTTGCAACCGAGGACAGACAGTTTTTACACGTTATGCGCTTCAGCACTCTGCGGTCCCGTTCTGTGAGCTTGTGTGGACTACCACTTCTCGGTTGAGCAGTTGTTGCTCCTAGATGTTTCCATTTCACAATAACAGCACTTACAGTTGACCGGGCCATCTTTAGCAGGGCAGAAATTGACAAACTGACTTGTTGGAAAGGTAGCATCCTATGACGGTGCCACGTTGAACGTCACTGAGCTCTTCATTAAGGCCATTCTACTGCCAATATTTGTCTCTGGAGATTGAGCACACAGCCATACAATCTTATACCTGTCAGCAACGGTTGTGGCTGAAATAGCCAAATCCAGTCATTGGAAGACATGTCCATATACTTGTGTATATATGATGTAAGTAACCGTGTTGGGCTTGACTCAAATGGAAGGCAGTCAATTCAGGAAGTGATTTGAATTTAAAATCCTGAAATTTTTTAACTTTTGAAATAAAAAGTTAGACTTCTCAAGAAACTGAAAAGTACATTGTTAACTAATTCCCTTTTTTTGATTGTTGAATTGCAATTTCTGTTTACTTCCAAAATTGACTGTCTTCAATTCAAATTGACTCCAACCACGGTAAGTAAGCATTTCACCATAACGTCTAACTACACCTGTTGTATTTGGCACATGTGACATAACATTTGATTTGGTTTCAACACAGCGCATGGAATGACTTGTTAGATCAAATGTGGCATGTTTCACAACCACCTTACACTTGAAGGGTGTCCTGTGTAGGTCTACTGTATGCTAGCCCAGCCCAAGGGGGAGTCAGTTAGTACCAGACACCTGGAGCGAGTCACAGCAGGCGTCACTTTGATAACAATGACTTCTCCAGCTGCCATTAATGAAGACTGATTTATTTCCGGTGTGTCAGTGTGCATACAGTCAGAGAGAAACACGGAGGAAACCGGCCAGAAAGGCTCAGTTGATTATGTTTATGGGGAGAATGTATTTCTATGTATTAGATTTGGGTCAGCTCAGGATCTAGGGCTAGGCCTACCTATATTGGGAGAAACCATGGAACATTTAACCAGTTGGCTGCATTTCTGTGTCAACATTCAAATACGGTAGATTATGCTGGAGGACAATGAACTTGATGTGACCGACAACATTACATTCCTCACCCCATTATGTAAGCAAGGTAAATGACATGACCTCTTTAGGTGGGGCCGGAGCCCATTAATTTAGGCTTAGAGGTCAGTGTTGGTTTTAACAAAGTAAACCAAAGTGATCAACAACAGGTTAAAAACAACACAAGGCCTTACTTGCCCAACTAGGTTGTACAAAAGCAGTGAGAGATTCAAGATTGGTTAAAGATAAAGAACTTGTTGCACAGGTTATGGAAACACTACAAATAAACATTGTGGATAGAGTAAGAGTATACAAATGTACATATGCCCAGGTCATATGAGAGGGGCCATTGTGTTTGATTTTTTTTTTTTAGTTTTAAACATTCCAGAAAAGCCTAACCAGTGTCTGCTTCAAAGCATGTAATTGCCAACTGCACAAGCTTCAACAGGATGTGGAATTTGTAGACTGGAGTGTTCCATGCTCGGTGCAATTTGGTTCCGTGTACAACCCTGGTTGGCCAACTACCAGAGGGAAAAAAAGAGAACCTTGCATTGATACGTGGTGTTATACGGCAAGCCAGCTGACCAGACAGCTACATGCCTAGCTTACACAGAGTGCTCAACCACAGGGCACCATTACAGATAGCAGCGTCCCATTTCCCAAATAGGCCACAATAAATCTTGATTCCATGATAAACCTAAATCACTATGGGACACACATTGCCATTCAAGTAACGTACAAATGACCCGCTCTAATGTACTGGAATTAGGCCACTTGACAATATGTTAAACTATGACAGAGCAACAGGCTACAAGGGGACAGAGTCATATACATTTTTGACTGACACCAGACAGACACAGCGCTCTAGCGTGCATTTATCTGATTATTCTCTCACTCAGCCCCTTCCCAAATTAAACTGGGCTACAAAGTGAAACATTGTATTAGGTATTCTACATTGAAACAAGTTGGTCTAGTCTGGCGGTCACTTTAATAATGACATGTTTAGTCTATCCTGAGTCCAAACTAGACTACCGAAAGAGTTCGAGATCTATCGGTGTTACATGATAAATCATGTGATAGACTCCAAACAAAAACTTGCACCGTCCATGCGCGAGCACTACAAGCGCACAAAACTGTTGTATTGTAGTTCCAAAACAAAATAAACACAATGAACAGACCGATCAGATTTGACCCGCTTTACCTCATTGTTAGGCGAGAAGAGAGATCCACTCCGATGCAGTTTTTTCGGCTTCAGATCTGAGCCCGGGTTCAAAAGCAAAACAATTAAATAAAAGACGACGATATCGGCGAGATACACATGGATCTACCCGCAAAGGGGTAGCCTACGATCCACAAGCAGGATAAAGATAAGCACACCTCGACGATTTCCTGGTTTCGGAGAGGGGTTGAAAGGCTGGATACAGTAGTGGAGCGCGCTTGTCAACTCCAATCAGGATCCGAGACTCATCTCTCCTTTCTAAACAGGCTACCATAAACCGTGCCAGGACAAACTAAAGTCTCTTTACTATTTTTCTCAAAGTGGGAACTCCTCTTGATCGGTAATGATGTGAACCTTCTCTAGACCTTCGTCCTGGTCTGCGTAATTTCGTTGGTGTTTAAACCAGCGTTTAACTCGAAGTAGGTTTTCATTCCATGTTCACCGGCCCCTCCTCTCTGTAGTTAGAAAATAGGTCCTTGCTATCTGGGATCAGTGGGACGTCCCAGTGAAGTGGACATTTTAAAAAGGTTAAGGTTAGGCTTTTGGGAGTGATGTCCATGTCCCAAGGATGCCGGATTGCACTAACCTTTGAAAAAAAATCCACACAACTCTGCCTTTCCCTAGTGGTTGAAAGGCATAACTCTAATTCGGATATTCAAGGTTGATAGAAAGTTGGGAACAAACTGTATTTATAATTATTTAAGCAACATAGGCCTGTTGGACTGAACAAGACTGCCCTATAATCAACGTTGTGCACAACGTGAATAGTGGTGAGACAACAAATAGTTTAAGAAACTAGTTGTAGACTGTATGTAGGCAAAACATATACACATAGGTGCAGTGAACTGTGTCGGTCAGGCATAGTAGTACTGTGCCCCTGGAGCAAATTATGGTTGTGGCTTGCTCAAGGGCACATTGACAGATTTTTCACCCTGCCAGCTCAGGTATTCAAACTGGCAACCTTTCGTTTACTGACCAGACGCTCTAACCACTAGGCTACCTGCCACCAGCACAGGCCTTCTAACTTCATACACAATGAAGGAGGAAGATAATGGGAAAGAATATAGCGAATTACACAGTGCTGTCACCACCATGATATCTTGCACTGCATTCCTAAAACTTCTTGAGCAATACTGTAGCATTTTTCTCCTTATGGGGGAGAGGGAACTGGAGCAGAAGAGGAAGGACTGCATTATGTCTCAATGGCATGTGTAAACATCTGAAGCACTGGTAGGCCTGAACACACACGGCAGCTGTCTACAGAGCAACTGTCAGCCTGTCACACAATTTGAGCTCCCTCCATTCAATCTGCTGTCTGCTGGCCACTACTGAAACTGCACCCAAAAATAGAGTACACATTTTCAAGAAATTATATAAACTCATGTTAATTATATAATCAAATTTTCCCCATCCAAGCATGTAATTTTGTGGGAAACTGGTGAAAAAAATGAAAATGTGTGTGTCAGACGGTCCCTCTACTCCCAGAAAGTGGTTCACCTAGAAGTAGACTGTGCTGTAATGTTAGGATTCTCCCCTCATTTCCTCTGTACCACTTTTCCACAGTGTGACGTCAGCTCTCTCCATAGTTGGCACAGTTTCACATGGGACCTGTTGGACTTGGACAAGTGATTAGATAATATGAGAGTTAGATTAAGGTAGAGACCAAGGTTATGTTAGAGTGGCTGGACAGTGAGAGATAAGGGGAAGACCCGGGTACATTAGGTGTGTGTGTGTGTGAGAGAGAGAGAGTTTGTGCCCTCTTTTTAGAGGGGGCATTATGTAAACAGGAATCTAGTTTACTGTATTATAAGACAGTAGCAAAAATTAGAGGAGAAGAGATTGAAACTCAGTCTGGAAAACAATGTGAATGGTGGTGGAGGCAAGGGGTTGAGTACTAATCAATTTAATAAGGATTAATATGGGTCATGGATTATTTCACTGTGCATAATAGATAACATTCTCTTATGAAAAAGAGTGTGTGTGTTTGGACAGGAGAGCGGGGGAGAGAGAGAGAGAGCGAGATCTGGGCCAGTCGCCAGGCTGAGGGAATCTAAAGAAATGTAGCCCAAATGAGCTGACTCGGTCTCTGACCTCTACTAGGGGAAATGAGGAGGATGACCTAAGGCACAAATATGTAAGTCACAGCACAGTGGAAGATATGTTAAGGAGGATTTAGAGCTGAAACTCGTAATGTTTGTGAGGACAATGCTTTATCAAACCTTAGCGGTTTGTCCCTCTTCAACTGTTTGCTCGGTCTGTAGACTGGTGGTATTTGACAGGTATTGAGTGTTGCTCAGCATTTTGCACTCATGTAGCCTGCAGTAGTTAAAAAGTTTAAGCACGCCCTCTACTGGCCGGCCAAACAAAATACAGTACTAATATACGCCGTTAGATGGCGGAAGATACTACCTGTTTTTATTAAGAGAATGATTTTATGTTTTAATATTGATAAGTGTAGGCCTACTATTTTGTTTGAGAAAAACAATTCCAGTCAGTTTGTATACATAAACTATATTTGTTGCTATGTAGTCTATAGTTGCGCCCTTATCTGATTTATCAGGAAAAAGAATACAATAGCAGCTCAACATAAACTGGCGTGTCCATGTATCAGTACACATTGTATCTCCACATTTCCCTAGTCTGCCAATAACATACAGTATGTGATGTATTTGTATTAAAACTCCTATATGTAGGCCTAATTAAATTAACAAAAAAATATTAAATGTGTGGGGTAGCACACATTTAGCACCCACTTTCACTGGGATGAGGTGACCTCAAGTGTGTTTGTGTATATCACAGTAGGTTGGTGGCACCTTTATTGGGGAGTACTGGCTCGTGGTAATGGCTGGAGCAGGATATGTGGTATCAAATATTCAATTTGCTCCGTTCCAACCATTATGTTGAGCCGTCCTCCCCTCAGCAGCCTCCACTGCTGTTTACAGAGTTGATACTCTGTCACTTTTTCTCCACATGCCTCGTGGCACTGATACCCAGACCATGGATCTGCTTGGAAACAAACTGCAGCGGTTCGGGTTACCAGGCAAGATCGATGACGAGGGTGTCGCGTTGCGCGGAGGGGAGAGTATCGATGCATGGCCGATCGCTATCATAATCACACTTCCCCTCTTATCGCGCCTTCTGCTCCAGCTGCCTACTGAATAAAACATCCTCCTTCCTGTTGAAGAGTCCCACCCCAAAATCTGGAGGGAAATGGACTAAAGAAGTCTCACTCATGCGTAAAGACCCATGGCACCCTTTTCTATAACTCATTACAAATGAATGAATAGGTGTGTGTAACAGTATAACTTTAGTCCGTCCCCTCGCCCAAACCAGGGACCCTCTGCACACATCAACAACTGACACCCACGAAGCATCATTACCCATCCCTCCACAAAAGCCGCAGCCCTTGCAGAGCAAGGGGAACCACTACTTCAAGGTCTCAAAGCGAGTGACGTCACCAATTGAAACGCTGTTAGCGCGCACCACCGCTAACTAGCCAGCCATTTCACATCGGTTACATGTGCATGCTTTTCACTAAACAGAACACTCAAGAGATTGAAAATACTGTATTATTGGTGCTAACATGAACTGCTGCAGACAGACCAAAAAAAGAGAAATAGGAAGGTTTCTCCCATCTCTGATCAGGAAAATAACGAGTTGGCTTACAGATTAAAGACAAGGATGAGGGGGGTTAGTTTGAGTTTTATCCAAGTTCGTTTTAAGTTCCCTTCCTCTCTCTGACACACACATCCCAGAAGGCTTCACCTGAGGGCTGTAAATCAGATACAGAGAACTGCCCCCCACACAAAGAGATACCACAGGTGCAGTGGCCCTTAGGGTGAGCAATTTAACAGGGAGAGGGGGTGGGGGGCATGAAGAGGATGTATTTGCCCAAGATATGTTCCCTCATATGTGGGAGACCTGGAGGACAGCCCCAGGGTTGGAAGGACTGGGTGGGCCAAAAAGAGCATGGGAAAACTCTCAAAAGAACATGTGTGATGCAGTGCCATGAGTAAGACTGAAGTAGCTATGGGAATAGAGAAGCACACCAATAGTTAGTCATCTATAAGAGGACTCGCCTCAATGGAAAATATGGAATAGGAATCAACACATAAGACAGTGAGATATAGACTAAGATGCATATAGGTAACTGTGAGATTCCCATCTGGCTTCTGACTGCTCTGCAAACATATTTAAATTCCAAAGCACATTCAATTAAACTTAAATGAAAACTGTATCAATATCACAACATTCAAGATGGGAAAAGCAAACAAATAGCTTCCAGAAAATGACCTGGTTATTTTGGGAAGAGGAAGCATTTGGCAAAATTCCTCAACAATGTCCCTCCTCCTCTGGGACTCAAGTTTAGGGGATGTCAATCAATAAGACATAATGAGATTTATGTATAACTAACTGCTACTCTTTATGCCCAGCAGGGAATACTTTGTGACCTTTGAACAAACCTAAAGAACCATGCACAGTCTTAATTCAGACAACAGATTATTTAAAAGAGTCCTGCAAAATGAGAATGATTGTGCTCTTGCACATACAGTGCATTTGGAAAGTATTCAGACCCATTGACTTTTTCCACACTTTGTTACATTACAGCCTTATTCTAAAATGGAATAAAGAAATAAACAAATCCTCATGCACACACACAATACCCCTTAATGACAAAGTGAAAAAAGGTTTAGACATTTTTGCAAATGTATTAAAAATAACAGAAATACCTTATTTACGTAAGTATTTGAAATTGAGCTCAGATGCATCCGGTTTCCATTGATCATCCTTGAGATGTTTCTACAATTTGATTAGACTCCCCCTGTGGTAAAATTAAATTGATTAGACATGTTTTGGAAAGGCACACACTGCACTGTCAGCTGTGGGACCTTGTACAGACCAAAGTCAGAGCAAAAACCAAGCCATGAGGTCGAAGGAATTGTCCATAGAGCTCCGAGACAGAAAACTAGCTCTGTGGAAGGGTACCAAACATTTCTGCAGCATTTAAATGGAAGAAGTTTGGAACCATTAAGAATCTTCCTAGAGCTGGCCACCCGGCCAAACTGAGCAACCTCCATGACAAAGGGCCTTTGTCATGGAGGTGACCAAGGACCCGATGGTCACTGACAGTGCTCCAGAGTTCCTCTGTGGAGATGAGAGAACCTTCCAGAAGGACAACCATCTCTGCAGCACTCCACTAATCAGGCTTTTATGGTAGTGGCCAGACAGAAGCAAATCTGTTATTTTACCAGGTAAGTTGACTGAGAACACATTCTCATTTGCAGCAACGACCTGGGGAATAGTTACAGGGGAGGGGATGAATGAGCCAATTGTAAACTGGGGATTATTAGGTGACCATGATGGTTTGAGAGCCAGATTGGGAATTTAGCCAGGACACCAGGGTTAACACCCCTAAATGCCATGGGATCTTTAATGACCTCAGAGTCAGGACACCTGTTTAACTTCCCATCTGAAAGACGGAACCCTACACAGGGCAGTGTCCCCAATCACTGCCCTGGGGTATTAGGATCTTTTTTTAGACCAGAGGGAAGAGTGCCTCCTACTGGCCCTACAAAACCACTTCCAGCAGCATCTGGTCTCCTATCCAGGAACTGACCAGGACCAACCCTGCTTAGCTTCAGAAGCAAGCCAGCAGTGGTATGCAGGGTGGAATGCTGCTGCCAGTAAAAGGCACATGACTGCCCACTTGGAGTTCACCAAAAAAAGCACCTAAAGGACTCAGGCCATGAGAAACAAGATTCTCTGGTCTGATGAAACCAAGATTGAACTCTTTGTCCTGAATGCAGAGCGTCACGTCTGGAGGAAACCTGGCACCATCCCGCCAGGGAAGCATGGTGGTGGCAGCATCATGCTGTGGGGGTGTTTTTCAGCAGCAGGGACTGGGAGACTAGTGAGAATTGAGGGAAAGATAACAGAGCAAAATACAGAGAGATCCTTGTTGAAAACCTGCTCCAGAGTGCTCAGGACCTCAGACTGGGGCGAAGATTCACCTTCCAACAGGACAACGACCTTTAGCACACAGCCAAGACAATGCAGGATTGGCTTCGGGACAAGTCTGAATGTCCTCGAGTGGCCCAGCCAAAGCCCGGACTTGAACCCGATCAAACATCTCTGGAGAGACCTGAAAATAGCTGTATAGCGTCGCTCCCCATCCAACCTGACAGAGCTTGAGAAGATCTGCAGAGAATGGGATAAACTCCCCAAATACAGGTGTACCAAGCTGTCACATCATACCCAAGAAGACTCAAGGCTGTAATCACTACCAAAGGTGCTTCAACAAAGTACTGAGTAAAGGGTCTGAGGGTCTGTAAATTTGATGTTTTTTCTTTTTAATAAACTTGCAAAATGTCTAAACATGTTTTTGCTTTTTAATTATGGGGTATTGTGTGGAGATTGAGGGAGGGGGGAATAGGGCTTGAACATAACAATCAAGGGGTCTGAATACTTTCCGAAATGTACTGTAGAGTATGCCACATACTGGCAAATAACCTTGGGACGGGCACTCAAGCCCCAAGTCAACCGCACTGGTTTAAGTGCCAACTGTTTGAGAAGAAATAAATATGCTATTGAGACAATTAGCTAACAAAGTGGTCAGGATGGGGTGAGTCGCAGCGGAGAGACAAGATGATACGGAGAACGCAGAGCAGGGTGTGAAGTGACAGTCAGCACATCTGGTCTCATCTATAATGCATGGTTCTTTAAACGGCAGTTTGTCGCATATTGAGCGCTGCCACCTGAAATCAACACTGACACCCAAGCTTCTGCCTGGGGAAACAGGCTAGAGGAGAGTGAGAGGATGGAGAGGAGAGAAAGAGAGAAGTCAAGAGTCAAGAGTTCTGTTCATCCCAGCATATCCCTTGCTTTCGAGCCTGAAACTATTTGAGATACAGTAGAGAATACATCTGGCTATGTTCTAAGAGTGTGTAGACGTATTCACAACACTGACTACCATACTTCTCGTATTTTATTATTAAAATGAAAAACTAAATTAGCGCCCTAAACAAAGTAGAACGTCAGGAATAATCTTAATCAGCAATCCAAAGTGTGAACTTGGTATCATTTTCTCACATTCAATTCTAAACACACAGCTCAGACTCCTCTCTGTTCCAAAACAAAACATTATTTTCACATAATGACAGCCCATCCACTGCCTGCCATCATCTCTTTGACAAAGACAGGTGAAGTGGGCAAATTAACAGTCTATTTCCCTGTGATGAGGGGGTTTCTCAGCACCACGATCACGGAGTCTCCTCTCAGGAACATCTTGGAGACGTAACGGTCCTTGTTTACTGGTTTGGACTTCTTCTTGCCCTTGCCACTCTTGGGCACTTCTGTCCACATCTCCTTCACATTCTCCAGGACCATGTTGCAGTGTCTGCATTGAGAGGGGAATACAAATGTATACAGTTAAACAAAAAAGCATTAAGAAGCGAGTCTTTGGGGGGGATATGGGTAACATGTGATAACAAAATGCACACATTATCTTGTGTCTGTATTTGTTGGACATTTGTGGTTAACCATATAACTCCAATTGATGACTTCCCAACTAAATTAACATTTTACTTAAATGTAAATTTATTTCACCTTTATTTAACCAGGTAAGCTAGTTGAGAACAAGTTCTCATTTGCAACTGCGACCTGGCCAAGATAAAGCAAAGCAGTTTGACACATACAACAACACAGAGTTACACATGAAATGAACAAAACATAGTCAATAATACAGTAGAAAACAAAGTCTAAATACAGCGAGTGCAAATTAAGTCAAATAAGGGTGTTAAGGCAATAAATAGGCCATGGTGGCGAAGTAATTACAATATGGCAATTAAACACGGGAATGGTAGATGTGCAAAAGATGGATGTGCAAGTAGATACTGTGGTACAAAAGGAGCAAAATAAATAAATACAGTATGGGGATGAGGTAGATCGATGGGCTGTATACAGATGGGCTATGAACAGGTGCAGTGATCTGTGAGCTGCTCTGACAGCTGGTTCTCAAAGCTAATGAGGGAAATGGGAATCTCCAGCTTCAGTGATTTTTGCAGTTCATTCCAGTCAGTGGCAGCAGAGAACTGGAAGGAAAGGTGACCAAAGGAGGAATTGGCTTTGGGGGTGACCAGTTAGATATACCTACTGGAGCGCGTGCTACAAGTGGGTGCTGCTATGGTGACCAGCGAGCTGAGATAGGGCGGCGCTTTACCTAGCAGAGACTTGAAGATAATCTGTAGCCAGTGGGTTTAGCGACGAGTATGAAGCGAGGGCCAGCCAACGAGAGCGTACAGGTCGCAGTGGTGGGTAGTATATGGGGCTTTGGTGACAAAACAGATGGCACTGTGATAAACTACATCCAGTTTGCTGAGTAGAGTGTTGGAGGCTATTTTATAGATGGCATCGCCGAAGTCAAAGATCGGTAGGATGGTCAGTTTTACGAGGGTATGTTTGGCAGCATGAGTGGAGGAAGCTTAGTTTCAAAATAAGAAGCAGATTCTAGACTTAATTTTTGATTGGAGATTCTTAATGTGAGTCTGGAAGGAGAGTACAGTCTAGCCAGACACCTAGGTAATTGTAGTTATCCACGTATTCTAAGTCAGAGCCGTCCAGAGTAGTGATGCTGGATGGGCAGGCAGGTGCGGGCAATGATCGGTTGAATAGCATGCATTTAGTTTTATTTGCGTTTAAGAGCAAGTTGGAGGCCACGGAAGGAGAGTTATGGCATTGAAGCTCCTCTGGAGGTTAGTTAACAGTGTCCAAAGAAGGGCCAGAAGTATACAGAATGGTGTCGCCTGCGTAGAGGTGGATCAGATAATCACCAGCAGCAAGAGCAACATCATTGACGTATACAGAGAAGAGTCGGCCTGAGAATTGAACCCTGTGACACCCCCATAGAGACTGCCAAAGGTCCAGACAACAGGCCCTCCGATTTGACACTGAGCTCTATCAGAGAAGTAGTTGGTGAACCAGGCAAGGCAATCATTTGAGAAACCAAGGCTGTTGAGTCTGCCAATAAGAATGTGGTGATTGACAGAGTCGAAAGCCATGGCAAGGTCGATGAATACAGCTGCACAGTAATGTCTCTTATCGATGGCGGTTATGATATCGTTAAGGACCTTGTGCGTGGCTGAGGTGAACCCATGACCAGCTCGGAAACCAGATTGCATAGCGGAGAAGGTACGATGTGATTCAAAATGGTCAGTAATCGGTTTGTTAAATCGGCTTTCGAATACCTTAGAGATGCACGGTAGGATAGATATAGGTCTGTAGCAGTTTGGGTCTAGAGTTTCTCCCCCTCTGAAGAGGGGGATGACCACAGTAGCTTTCCAATCTTTGGGAACCTCAGACGATACGAAAGAGAGGTTGAACAGGCTAGTAATAGGAGTTGCAACAATTTCGGCAGATAATTTTAGAGAGAGGGTCCAGATTGTCTAGCCCGGCTGATTTGTATCGGTCCAGATTTTGCATCTCTTTCACAACATCAGCTATCTGGATATGGGTGAAGGAGAAATGGTGGGGGCTTGGGCGGGTTGCTGTGGAGGTTGCCGGGCAGTTGACCTGGGTAGGGGTAGCCAGGTGGAAAGCATGGCCAGCCGTAGAGAAATGCTTATTGAAATTCTCAATTATAGTGGATTTGTCGGCTTGTGGAAAATAGTGGCCTAGCTACATAAATACCTGTCAAATGCCTTGACACGGCCAAGCAGCTTCTTGTTGTTTCGGCAGTTGACGAGGACCTGTGTGTTGTTTTTGACAGACTGGGTGAGCACAGACAGGGGCCCAGTATTAAACTCCTCATCCTCCCGCTTCTGGAGCTCCTCAGGAGTCATCTCAGACTTGGGTTTATTTAACAGGCTCCTGGAAGGATTATTGAGGATACTTATTGTTAACAAAGTTAAACTCCAGGCAATTCAAACATTGTTGATCGAGATGATGATGATGATGATTGAGACTTGACAAAACTAACGTTAATTCAGGCCAACAGTTTGCTGCTAACAAAGTGGAAATCTGTTTTACATGAAGTGGCCAAAGGCAATATGTATTAGCTTGTTGGCTGATAAATTCCTAGGTTTATTATGATTAGCTAGCTACAGTAGTTACTATCGCTAGTAACGTTAGGTTATCATACACTATCGTTAACCAGCCAGCCAGCTATCCAAATTTAACCACAATTCTTTCCACAGTGATGAGGCTAAGTTTAACTGTATATAAACAATGCACACATTGGTCATTTAAAGTAAGTTACTTACATATTTTCTTCAGCGAATGGCGATTTTAGCAGGAAACCAAGCTAGTAAATATGTTAGCTTTTTGCCTGCTTCTTTAATCTCCAACGCCACACTCGTGTGTTCTGTACAACAACTTCTTCTTTGGTTTAAGGGCAGTTGGCATTCAATTTTGTTGTATTACCGCCACCTACTAGACTGGAGCATAACTCCCTTATACTTTGCTTGAAAAATCCATTAACAAATACCCTACCATCTAACCCTACACTCAACAAAAACCCACCACCCTACTCCACTATTTAATCTATCAAGTCCTACTTCAGGCCAAAAGCCTTAAAAGACAGGACACCACTGCACAACACACCCTGTAACTCTGACATCAAGTCTCGTACACCCAAATTTCTCTGTATCTGCCACTACAACCTACATTTTCTGTGACTTAAGTTCTATCCCTGCAGTACAGTTGATAGCCATTGCTATAAATGCAAACAAATCCAATCTTACTAAAACATACATCACTTTTGTGCCACAAAAAGGGAAAATTGCAATTGGCTGAGAACAGGGAAGCACTGCTGGTCCTTGGATAGAGAGCTAATATTAATAATATGCATGTCAGTCTCTCCTGGCTCAAAGTGGAGGAGAGATTGACTTCATCGCTACTTGTATTTATGAGAGTTATTGACATGTTGAATGCACTGATCTGTCTGTTTGAACTACTGGCAGAACAGACTATTGGAGGTGCACAATACTACATAGAGCCATGACTACATGGAACTCTATTCCACATCAAGTAACTGATTCTAGCAGTGAAAAACATCTTTAAAAAACCCACATCTTATGGAACAGCAGGAACTGTGAAGCAACACAAGCATAGGCACATACACATGCATACACAATAACATACACACATACACATGGATTTAGTACTGTAGATATATGGTAGTGGTGGAGCGGGGGGTACACAGTGTGTTGGGAAATCTGAATGTATTGTAATGTTTTTAAAATGGTATAAACTGCCTTCATTTTGCTGGACCCCAGGAAGAGTTGCCAAGGCAGAAGCTAATGGGAATCCAGAATAATTACAAAAATACAAATACTGGTACAGATCTACTCACACCATCCACTGGATGTCATAAGGTGAATGCACCAATTTGTAAGTCACTCTGGATAAGAGCGTCTGCTAAATGACTTAAATGTAAATGTAAAATGTAACACCACTCCTTTCAGGAACCCTCCCCTTCGACCCATCTTTCTCTGCCTTCGTCACTGCCTCAGCATACGACAACTTCTGCACTACTCCAACCCTGGGAACCTCAACCTCTCTTTAGTGATAATGAATTTTGCAAAAGACTTCCTAAGGACCCTACTAATCAATCATGTCTCTGATCCACGATAAATTGTGAACATTTTTGAATGAAGGGCAAATTACAAAGATAGAATATGAGAATATGAAAATTGACTACCCAACCACACTTGTCATATACACTTTACCAAAAATTCACAAGAGCATGACACCCCCTATACCAGGCAGTGGTGTAAAGTACTGAAGTAGAAATACTTAAGTCGTTTTGGGGGGCATCTGTACTTTACTTTACTATTTATATGTTTTGGGCAACTTTTACTTCACTACATTCCTAAAGAAAATAATGTATGTTTTACTCCCTACATTTTCCATGACATCCAAAAGTACTTGTTACATTTTGAAGGCTTAACAGGACAGGAAAATTGTCCTATTCACACACTTATCAAGAGAACATCCCTGGTCATCCCTACTGTCTCTGATCGGGCAGACTTACTAAACAAAAATGCATCTTTCGTAAATTATATCTGAGTGTTGGGGTGTGCCCCTGGCTATCCGTACATTTTAAAAACAAAAAAATGGTGCTGTCTGCTTTGCTTAATATAAGTCATTTGAAATTATTAATAGTTTTACTTTTGATACTTAAGAATATCTAGAACCAAATACTTTTAGACTTTTACTCAAGTGATATTTTACTGGGTGACTTCCACTTTTACTTGAGTAACTTTCCATTAAGGTATCTATGCTTTTACTCCAGTATGACAATTGGGTACTTTTTCCACCACTGATACCAGGCAGGCCCATTGTGAGTAGTAACAGATCTCTGACAGAGAATATCTTTACCTTTAAAGACCATTTTGTGAAACCCTGGGCAATCTCTCCCCATGTATTTTTTGTAACTAGGCAAGTAAATTCTTATGTACAATGATGGCCTACCCCAGCCCAACCCAGATGACACTGGGACAATGTGCGCAGCCCGATCACAGCCCAATGACAGCCATCTCTCCTTCACTGCAGCCGAGGTGAGTAAGACATTTAAACGTGTTAACCCTCGCAAGGCTGCAGGCCCAGACGGCATCCCCAGCCGCGCCCTCAGAGCATGCGCAGACCAGCTGGCCGGTGTGTTTACGGACATATTCAATCAATCCCTATACCAGTCTGCTGTCCCCACGCTTCAAGAGGGCCACCATTGTTCCTGTTCCCAAGAAAGCTAAGGTAACAGAGCTTAACGACTACCGCCCCGTAGCACTCACTTCAGTCATCATGAAGTGCTTTGAGAGACTAGTCAAGGACCATATCACCTCCACCCTACCCGACACCCTAGACCCACTCCAATTTGCTTACCACCCAAATAGGTCCACAGACGATGCAATCTCAACCACACTGCACACTGCCCTAACCCATCTGGACAAGAGGAATACCTATGTGAGAATGCTGTTCATCGACTACAGCTCGGCATTCAACACCATAGTACCCTCCAAGCTCGTCATCAAGCTCGAGACCCTGGGTCTCGACCCCGCCCTGTGCAACTGGGTACTGGACTTCCTGACGGGCCGCCCCCAGGTGGTGAGGGTAAGCAACAACATCTCCTCCCCGCTGATCCTCAACACTGGGGCCCCACAAGGGTGCGTTCTGAGCCCTCTCCTGTACTCCCTGTTCACCCACGACTGCGTGGCCACGCACGCCTCCAACTCAATCATCAAGTTTGCGGACGACACAACAGTGGTAGGCTTGACTACCAACAACGACGAGACTGCCTACAGGGAGGTGGTGAGGGCCCTCGGAGTGTGGTGTCAGGAAAATAACCTCACACTCAACGTCAACAAAACTAAGGAGATGATTGTGGACTTCAGGAAACAGCAGAGGGAACACCCCCCTATCCACATCAATGGAACAGTAGTGGAGGGTAGCAAGTTTTAAGTTCCTCGGCATACACACAGACAAACTGAATTGGTCCACTCACAGACAGCATCGTGAAGAAGGCGCAGCAGCGCCTCTTCAACCTCAGGAGGCCGAAGAAATTCAGCTTGTCACCAAAAGCACACAAACTTCTACAGATGCACAATCAAGAGCATCCTGGCGGGCTGTATCACCGCCTGGTACGGCAACTGCTCCGCCCTCAACCGTAAGGCTCTCCAGAGGGTAGTGAAGTCTGCACAATGCATCACCGGGGGCAAACTACCTGCCCTCCAGGACACCTACACCACCCGATGTTACAGGAAGGCCATAAAGATCATCAAGGACATCAACCACCCGAGCCACTGCCTGTTCACCCCGCTATCATCCAGAAGGCGAGGTCAGTACAGGTGCATCACAGCTGGGACCGAGAGACTGAAAAACAGCTTCTATCTCAAGGCCATCAGACTGTTAAACAGCCACCACTAACATTGAGTGGCTGCTGCCAACACACTGACACGGACTCAACTCCAGCCACTTTAATAATGGGAATTGATGGGAAATGTAAATATATCACTAGCCACTTTAAACAATTCTACCTTATATAATGTTACTTACCCCACATTATTAATCTCATATGCATACGTATATACTGTACTCTATCATCGACTGCATCCTTATGTAACACATGTATCACTAGCCACTTTAACTAAGCCACTTTGTTTACATACTCATCTCATATGTATATACTGTACTCAATACCATCTACTGTATCTTGCCTATGCTGCTCTGTACCATCACTCATTCATATATCCTTATGTACATATTCTTTATCCCCTTACACTGTGTATAAGACAACAGTTTTGGAATTGTTAGTTAGATTACTTGGTTATTACTGCATTGTCGGAACTAGAAGCACAAGCATTTCGCTACACTCATTAACATCTGCTAACCATGTGTATGTGACAAATAAAATTTGATGTGATACAACCTAGATTTGAACCAGGGACTGTAGTGACACCTCTTGCACTGAGATGCAGTGCCTTAGACTGCTGTGCCACTTGGGAGCCCCTATACCCCCTGCCTCAAATTATTTGGAATCTGTGGATCAGATAGCTGAAAATTATATTCTGGGTACTTTTGATGTTACCAGTCTATATACTAACATCCCCATCAGTGCAGCCTAGAGGCCTTCAAGCTCTACGTCAATGAACATCCCCCTAATGCTCTTCCCAGCACCAATTGTGCTGTGGACTTGGCTGATCTGTACTAACTTGGCTGATCTTGTACTATCCTCCAACAATTCTCTTCAAAGGATACTTTTTCTTCCAGACCAAAGGGACAAAGACGGGGAGTACTATGGCTACTAATTATGCTAACCTATATCTAGGAATGTCTGAAAAACAATTTGGAGATATGTGGATTATGTTTGTGATTTATACAGGGACCCAGGAAGAACTCTTGGAATTCCACACCTATCTAAACTATGAATGAGCACCTTTGTTTCATCATTAACTAGTTCTCTTGATGTGATGGTTATTAAAGACAAAACCTCCCTCTACAGATCCCTATAAGAAACATACAGACAGGAACACCCTCTAAGGAGGTGGCAGCATTCATCCACATACACTTATTAAAAGTCTCGCTGTCAATTCAGCCGCATCAGAAGAATATGCAGCTCTGATGCTTCCTACCAGAAACAGACCATGGACCTCACAAAGGTTTAAGAAAAGGGGGTACAAAGACAATTGGGTGAAATATGCCCAAGAAAAATCAGAACATGTCCCCTCTGGCTTCACACAAAACTCACCATTGAGGAAGCCATTTAAGGACATTATCAGGAAGCACTAGTACCATCTCTCTCTAAAAGACCCCCAAAAATGTGAGGACAAGGTTCTGAAGGGTAATTACAAATGTGGCCAATGTGCAGTTTCACCTACAAATGGGACTCACTGACCCACCCCAGCAAAGAACAAAGATTTAAGATCAATGGTCTGATTACCTGCATGTCCGTCAATGTTGTTTACATGTTGAAATGTCCTTGTGGTCTGTCTTACATAGGGAGAACCGGTAGAAGCCTTAAGACCCTGTAAGGGTTTTCTCCTGGTGAAAGAGAGGTGGACCAAAATGCAGCGTGGTGGTTATTCATGTTTTTAATAAAGACGACTATACAAAACAAGAAAAGTGAAAACCTAAACAATCCTATCTGGTGCAAACACAAGAGACAGGAACAATCACCCACAAAACCCAACATAAAACAGGCTACCTAAATATGGTTCCCAATCAGAGACAATGACTAACACCTGCCTCTGAGAACCATATCAGGCCAAACATAGAAATAGACAAACCAGACACACAACATAGCATGCCCACCCAGCTCACATCCTGACCAACACTAAAACAAGGAAAACACATACGAACGATGAACAGAACGTGACAGACCTGGATCAGTGAGCACCACAGCACTATATGGACAGGTGAGACAAAACATCCGGTTGCTATTCCTTTTGTACAAGCTCGACATCCTATTAGTTCACTGAGATACATTGGAATATAAATGGTCAAGATGTCATGCAGGGGAGGCGAGATTGAGAGGAAACTTCTTCAAAGGGAATCTTTCTGGATCTACAGGCTCAACACACTGTCTCCTCTTGGCCTTAACGAGGAGTTTGAGTTTAAAAAAATGTTTTTAGTTTTAAAATGTCCAAATTATTGTGTTTTTATCCTAATTGAATATTGTGTGTATATACAGTTGAAGTCGGAAGTGTAAATACACTTCGGTTGGAGTCATTAAAACTTGTTTTTCAATCACTCCACAAGTTTCTTGTTAACAAACTATAGTTTTGGAAAGTCGGATAGGACATCTGCTTTGTGCATGACACAAGTAATTTTTCCAACAATTGTTTACAGACAGATTATTTCACTTATAAATTACTGTATAACAATTCCAGTGGGTCAGAAGTTTTCATACACTAAGTTGACTGTGCTTTTAAACTACTTTGAATATTCCTGAAAATGATGTCAAGGCTTTAGAAGCTTCTGATAGGCTAATTGACACAATTTGAGTCAATTGGAGGTGTACCTGTGTATGTATTTGTAACGGCGTTCGTTTGTCGAAAGAGAGTCGAACCAAAATGCAGCGTGGTGGTTATTGTCATGGCTTTAGAAGCTTCTGATATTCCAACTGACACCATTTGAGTCAATTGGAGGTGTACCTGTGGATGTATTTCAAGGCCTACCTTCAAACTCAGTGCCTCTTTGCTTGACATCATGGGAAAATCTAAAGAAATCAGCCAAGGCCTCAGAAAACAATTGTAGACCTCCACAAGTCTGGTTCATCCTTGGGAGCAATTTCCAAACGCCTGAAGGTACCACGTTCATCTGTTCAAACAATAGTACACAAGTATAAACCCCATGGGACCACGCAGCCGTCATACCACTCAGGAAGGAGACGCGTTTTGTTTCCTAGATTTGAACGTAGTAAAGCAAAGGACCTTGTGAAGATGCTGGGGGAAACAGGTACAAAAGTATCTATATCGACAGTAAAACAAGTCCTATGTCGACAAACCTGAAAGGACGCTCAGCAAGGAAGAAGCCACTGCTCCAAGACCGGCATAAAAAAGCCAGACTACGGTTTGCAACAGCACATGGGGACAAAGATCATATTCCATAGTAACATCTGGCAAACATATCTAAAGACATCAGTGTCTTTAGATCAGCAGGAAACTTTGTGGAAATTAATATTTCTGTCATTCTCAAAACATTTGGCCACGACTGTACATATTGATCACTTTTCTTGTGTATGATCATATATTTTGATACATTGAATGTTAATATTGTGAATCTGTTATATATTTATACCTCCTGTTTCAGAAAGTAATGTCACTGAGTACTGCCCCTCTGTAGCTCAGTTGGTAGAGCATGGCGCTTGTAATGCCAGGGTAGTGGGTTCGATCCCCGGGACCACCCATACGTAGAATGTATGCACACATGACTGTAAGTCGCTTTGGATAAAAGCGTCTGCTAAATGGCATATATATATACAGTGCATTCAGAAAGTAATCAGACCCCTTGAATTTTTCCATACTTTTTCGACATCTTCAGTAATCTACATACAATACCCCATAATGACAAAGCGAAAAAAGGTTTTTATGATTTTTAGCAAATGTTAAAAAAATTAAAAACATAAATTTACATAACTATTCAGACCCTTGACTATTAGACTCGAAATTGAGCTCAGGTGCATCCTGTTTCCATTGACCATCCTTGACATGTTTCTACAACTTGATTGGAGTCCACCTGTGGTAAATTCAATTGATTGTACATGATTTGGAAAGGCACACCTGTCTATATAAGGTCCCACTGTTGACAGTGCATGTCAGAACAAAAACCACACCATGAGGTCAAAGGAATTGTCCGTAGAGCTCCGAGAGAGGATTGTGTCGAGGAACCTGATGGTCACTCTGACAGAGCTCTAGAGTTCCTCTGTGGAGATTGGAGAACATTCCAGAAGGACAACCATATCTGCAGCACTCCACCAATCAGGCCTTTATGGTAGGGTGGCCAGACAGAAGCCACTCAGTAAAAGGCACATGACAGCCCACTTGAAGTTTGCCAAAAGGCACTTAAAGACTCAGACCATGAGAAACAAGATTCTCTGGTCTGATGAAACCAAGATTTAACTCTTTAGCCTGAATGTCAAGCGCCACACCTGGAGGAAACCTGGCACCATCCCTCCGGTGAAGCATGGTAGTGGAAGCCTCATGAAGTGGGGATGTTTTTCAGCGGCAAAGATGAATGGAGCAAAGTTCAGAGAGATCCTTGATGAAAACCTGCTCCAGAGCGCTCAGGACCTCAGACTGGGGCAAAGGTTCACCTTCCAACAGAACAACAACCCAAATTACTATGGCAGACCAGGGGGTTTGGTCAAGATGTTTACATAGATCAGACACTGACAGCGTTGGATTATCTCGGTTTCAAGGATGTTTATTTAAATAGCAAGCAAAAATAAAATAATAGGTCTCCCACAGGAAACCCTCTCCGGGGTACCGTCTTCTGGACTCCGGGTCTTGCTGCATCCTGTGGGGAACAAAACAGAGCTCCCTCCATTATCCCTGGGACTGAGCATGACTATACGGGAGTAACCTCTCTTCCCCCAGTCCCCTCTCTGTGTGCTGCCCTTTTGGCAGCTTTCTAGTAAGCTTCCGGATTAGAGTCCCGCACCTTGAAAGCGGGGGCTCTACCCTTTGGCTCAGTGCGAATGTTGCCTGTAATCCATGGCTTCTGGTTGGGGTATGTACGTACAGTCACTGTGGGGACGACGTCCTCGATGCACTTATTGATAAAGCCAGTGACTGATGTGCCATAGGAAGAATCCTAGAACATGTTCCAGTCTGTGATAGCAAAACAGTCCTGTAGTTTAGCATCTGCTTCATCTGACCACTTTTTTATAGACCGAGTCACTGGTGCTTCCTGCTTTAATTTTTGCTTGTAAGCAGAAATCAGGAGGATAGAGTTGTGGTCGGATTTACCAAATGGAAGCCAAGGGAGAGCTTTGTACGCGTCTCTGTGTGTGGGGGGGTGTACAGGTGGTCTAGAATTTTTTTTTGTCTTGTTTTTTGAAGAAAAAAAATCTTTGTCTAATCTGAGGTGAGTGATCGCTTTCTTGATATCCAGAAGCTCTTTTTTTGCTGTAAGATATGGTTGCAGATACATTATGTACAAAATAAGTTACAAATAACGCGAAAAAAACAGTGCCCCGAACAGCAAACAATCTCGTCCCATTGAGAGGGGTACCGGCACCTCTGGTACAGCACCCAACATAGTCTGGCAGTTCCCTTGTGGCGTCACAAAATTGGCCCATACGGTTTTATATCACTTTGTGTCACCGTGGACACAGGCAATGGACATCTCCCTACCACGTTCGGTCCCCTGGTTCAGCAGGCTCGTGGTTACGAGCGTAGGCATACTTCCGGAGTCTAATAGAGCTTCCATGTCGTGTTCGTCAACCTTCACCGTGACCATGAGTGCCGTTTATTTATGGTGTGCCCAACAGGAGGTGACGTAGTTCACTGCATGGCCCACCTCGCTTCCGGGACTTGCTGATTGCATCGACTCCTCTCGAGCCGGGCAATTCCAGTCAAGGTGCCCCCGGGCGCCATGCTCAAAACACCTGGGCTCGGGGGGATGCGTCAGCCACGAACCTCCAGTTGTGGAACAGTTGGGCACGATGGGCCAGGCTGTACCCATAGCGGCTGAGTATCTCCTGTTTGAGTCCGTCATAGTTAGCCGCCTGTTTGTCGGTAAGGTCCCATTTCAGCCTTGGCAATCCTTCCCGTAGTGCTGTCCGTTCAACTGTACAGAGGTAGGTTTTGATGTCGTCGTCTTCTGTTAGCGTTGTTGTTGGGACCGGATGAACTGAGCTATCAACTCATCCATGCTGATTCTGTGTAAATGGCAACCCTGATCTGACCACCTTATCAGACTACCCGCATTCTCCACCACTTGTGGCAGACTAGGGGGGTTTGGTCAAGACTTTTACACAGATCAGACACTGTCACGACTTCCGCCGAAGTTGGTCCCTCTCCTTGTTCGGGCGTTGTTCTAGCCATCGCTGATCCATTTTTAATTTTCCATTGGTTTTGTCTTGTCTCACATCACACCTGGTTTCAATCCCGACATTACATGTTGTGTATTTAATCCTCTG
The DNA here is from genome assembly GCF_021184085.1 of Oncorhynchus gorbuscha. NCBI lineage: Eukaryota > Metazoa > Chordata > Actinopteri > Salmoniformes > Salmonidae > Oncorhynchus > Oncorhynchus gorbuscha. The sequence continues at coordinate 54,064,350 of NC_060191.1, forward strand.
TGTTATATCTGTCTTTGTTAGTTGTATGTATTGGTGCTAAGTATGTTATGGTGTGCGACGGATTTTGTACCCACTTTTGTATATGTTGGTTTTCTGAGTTTTTGAGCATTTATTAAATAACTCCGTTAATACCAAGTTCGTTCTCCTGCACCTGACTTCCCTGCCACCAGCATGCACCCCATTACAGAATCACCAACCGTATTATGGAGTCAGCAGGACAAGGTACCCCAGCCATAGAGGTGGAAGAGCGCATCCAGGAACATGCAACAATGCTTCACCATCTTGGCATCACCATGGACCTCGTTGTTCTGACTATGGACTGCTTGGGAGAGACAGGGAGTTCTTCCTGTGCCTCCACCAGCAAAACCGGGGTCTCTCCCGAGTGCCCCGTTTCCACCTGGTTCCAGTGGGATTCGTCTCTCCCTGCTCCAGGAGTACGATGGAGAGGCTGCAGGCTGCCGGGGGTTCCTAATTCAACTGGAGCTATACCTGGCCACCGTTCACCAGGCTCCATCGGACCGTGAGAGGGTGTCAGCCCTCGTCTCGTGCCTCACCGGGAAAACCCTGGAGTGGGCCAACGCCGTGTGGAGAGAGGGAGATGCGGCGTTGGACCAGTTTGAGGAACCCGTTGAGACCTGGCACATCCATCAGAGGGAGCCATCCCCTCGTAATGTATACTCTGTCTCTCACCAGGCCTCAACGAGTCTCCCCCTGGTGGCTGACCTGCTATATGCCACAGCACATGGTCAAGACAACGCAGGAGTGGCTTCGGGACAAGTCTCTGAATGTCCTTGAGTGGCCCAGCCAAAGCCCGGACTTGGACCCGATCTAATATCGCTGGAGAGACCTGAAAATAGCTGTGCAGCAAAACTCCCCATCCAACATGACAGAGCTTGAGAGGATCTGCAGATAAGAAAGGGAGAAACTCCTCAAATACAGGTGTGCCAAGCTTGTAGGGTCATACCCAAGAAGACTCGAGGCTGTAATCACTGCCAAAGGTGCTTCAACAAAGTACTGAATAAAGGGTCTGAATGCTTATGTAAATGTGATATTTACGTGTTTTCTTTTTAATAAATTAGCAAACATTTCTATTTTTTTGTTGTTGTCCTTATGTCATTATGGGGTGTTGTCTTTAGATTGATGGAAAAATAAATGATTTAATACATTTTAGAATAAGGCTGTAAACTAGCATACCACTGCTGGCTTGCTTCTGAAGCTAAGCAGGGTTGGTCTTGGTCAGTTCCTGGATTGGAGTCCAGATGCTGCTGGAAGTGGTGTTGGAGGGCCAGCAGGAGGCACTCTTTCCACTGGTCTAAAAAAATATCCCAATGCCCCAGGGCAGTGATTGGGGACACTGCCCTGTGTTGGGTGCCGTCCTTCGGATGGGACGTTAAATGGGTGTCCTGACTCTCTGAGGTCATTAAAAGATCCCATGACACTTATCGTAGGGGTGTTAACCCCGGTGTCCTGGCTTAATTCCCAATCTGGCCCTCAAACCATCACGGTCACCTAATAATCCCCAGTTTACAATTGGCTCATTCATCACCCTCCTCTCCCCTGTAACTATTCCCCAGGTCGTTGATGCAAATGAGAACGTGTTCTCAGTCAACTTACCTGGTAAAATAAAGGATAAATAAAAATAAAATAGACAGAGATGTACATTATTTGCACAGTACTGAGACATAGGGAGATAGGCTTACTGGCGAGAGACAGGCAGGCGCCTGGGGGGGAGATACATCCACCAACCTTATTTCACAGGGTGGCTCCTCTACCTTGGGAGGGCACATGCTAGGGGATAATCACACCCACAGTGTGCTGATTTGGGAGGCCCAAATTTGGGATTGATTTACAAAGCTTGACTATCATTATGAAACATACACCCTCTACCTGTCTCAGCCAAACAGCTTACATAGGCCCCTTTTCACTCACTCTCTTCCTTAATGGGGGAGCCTGTCATAAATCCCAGATTAATTCTTACAGAGAGGGTGGGATTACTTGGGATTACTGACTGTTAGCTGTCCATACACCCGTGTGTGTGTGTGTGTGTGTGTGTGTGTGTGTGTGTGTGTGTGTGTGTGTGTGTGTGTGTGTGTGTGTGTGTGTGTGTGTGTGTGTGTGTGTGTGTGTGTGTGTGTGTGTGTGTGTGTGTGTGTGTGTGTGTGTGTGTATTTGTGTGCGGTCTAGGTACACAGTCTTGGTGAGCACAAGCTGCCCTTGAGTGCACAGACACATCTTGAGGCCTGCCTCAGTCCCTCTCCTCATGCTGATTTACTCTCTGCCCTGTGGTACTGTGAGTCTGCTGGCTGGGTGATTTAGAGGTGTGGGGTTATTATCAATGCCTGTCAGAGGATGGCTGTTATTTATTACTGAATTCACAGCAAACAGGATTATATTACAGTTGCTCCAGGACACACAAAGCCCCATTCTGTACTAGCTTACTTGTTGATTCACTCTCTCACTATCTTGCTCTAAGTGGTTGTACCACAATTACTCATGTGCGTAATGAAAATGTTTTTATAATCTTTGTATCTAGATCCTAAGTTTGCCAACAGTGTTGGTGTAAGGTTACATGAAACATCCTAAGAGCAGTATCCTGGTCTAACCGCAGCCGACTGTGTTTGAGACTGGGCTGTCTAGGAAAGGTGGCTACAGTCCACATAAAGCCTCTTTTGTTTGATAGAGGCACACTTCCAGAAATCTGTCCTTATCTGTGTCCTCACACATCTATTTTTTTTAAATGATATCCCGAATGAGCCCCAAGAAAGGTAAGGAAAAGTTCATCAGGCGGTGATGTCATGTGCAGGCGAAACAGTAGAAGTAGATCAATGAGATCAGCTAGGCTATGATGTCTATCTCTCTCTCCCTATACATCTCAGTCAAGGCTCTGCATGCCCTTTATCACACTGACACGTCTGTAGTTTCAGATTTGAACTTTTGATGATCTTAAAGTCCCAGTGCAGTCACAAAACGTGATTTCACCGTGTTTTATATTTATTTCCACAATATGAGTTAGGAATAATACTGTGAAATTGTGAAAATTATGATAATACTATTTTATTGTAAGAGCTGTTTGAAAAGACCACCTGAAATTTCAGCCTGTTCTGGTGGGATAGAGTTTTGACCTTCCATGGTGACATCACCATGTGGTAAATGAGTTAATAGAACAATAAGAAAGAGAGTTCAAAACCTCTCTGACACTAACAGATAGTTTTCATTTTTCCCTCCCCATTCCCAGACAGTCCCAGAAAAATTACTTGAGAAATTGCTCTTTGCTCAGAAGCTATTTTTTAAAATTATTTTTGACCATTTAAATTTAAAACAATCATAGTAAGGTACTTAATTGTTACCCAGATATTGAGATGAAAACAGCTGCTATTTGTGGTGGTAACAGTGGGTTTCATCAGCAGGTGCTAATGAAGTTTCTGTTTAAATATGACCATGAGTGTTGAGCTCAGCTATTGAATGGACTGGGGGAATGTGTGTGTGTCCTGCGTGCATGTGTGTGTGTGAGTGCTATTTGGATGCAGCTGGATTCCTTCTGGACTCATTGACACTCTCTTCCTGCTCCTTAAGTATCACATAACCGGCTGTTATGTTTTGAATGCATATGTAATACAACTCATCCTTTTATATCACTATTTTTGTTTTTATTGCACACACATTATAAATTGGATCAAATTAATTACACGTATAGCCTACAGTATATGACATGCACAGAGTTCCCCGTAAAGAAACATTTTCAGGCTTAAAAGGGAAAAAGATAGCTAGTGCAGATACAGTACAAATCATGCAAGACATACAGTCACCACCACTGGGATGAATCATTTCTCAAAGCATATTTAGTATAGTTATTTTCTCAAATGTAAGAAGTGCATAACACAGCATTGTGTTCATATTGAGCATTGAGACAATTGAGATACATTTACAAACACAAATGGAGACAATCACTGCAGATTTCATTTTGAAGTAATAGGAGAGTGAAGAAAGAGAACTCTTAGCCTATATATTTTTTATGAGGAACTTTTACTCTTAATTCAGGAACATCAAAATAATTCTGGACTTTTGTCTGTAATGTATACATTATTTTAATAGCATCAGAGTAAACACTATATTTCCAATACTTTTTCAGACATGACCAAAGATTTCGTTTTTAATTAAAGGGCAAACCGTTAATTACGCACAGCCTTCCTCAAGCAATATCAAATCAAATCAAACTTGATTTGTCACATGCGCTGAATACAAGTGTAGACTTTACCATGAAATGCTTACTTACAAGCCCTTAAACAACAGTGCAGTTCAAGAAGAGATAAGACAATATTTACCAAGTAGACTCAAATAAAAAGTAATAATAAAAAGTAACACAATAAGAATAACAATAACGAGGCTATATACAATAATATTGATAGAGGACATTTATGAAGACAATTGTTCTTTCAAGTTTGTTTTAAGATAATAACAGTGAATTGTTAAAACACATCCAGTTGTCAGAAGATATGTTATATTAATGGAAATATCTGGAGAGCACCTATGGAACACAGTCGGACAAGATATTTTCATTTAAAAAAAAACATTTTTTCATTAAATGGTTAATGTTTCATGTAGCCCACATCCCTAAGAACTAGGCCTACGAATCGCAAAACGAAGTTATAACACCAATAACGAAAAAAAACGAATACAAACTTCAGAGAGTGATGGTTTAGCCTGTGTGTAAAAGTAGCCTAAACGATGATGCAAAATCTTGCAATAACAACCTCGACCATGATAATTACCTTCACAGATACCAAATAGTTTGTTGTTTTCACGACATTATTCCTCATTATGAAACTCTTACTTCATGCGCAATAATTAAAATACAGCATCATTTTCTCATCTCTCTTCATCTTGTGATGTATGTGGTCTATTAAAATACAAAATAAAATACTAACGAAAGAAATATATTTGTTTTAATGATCTGAACGCACCACAAATATTGACAATTAATTATTCGTGAAATAATACAACATTATTATAGTCTGTTGCACTGAAAACAATTGTAATGGTGAATGGCGTTTTTTTTTTGATACGTTTAGATTAAATTGCACATTAAAGCGTGAGTGGCAATTATTTAAAAAATATTAAATAATTGTTTTCTGTCCAAAGACAGATATGCCTATTTGGGAAATAGCAAACTCACATAAATTATTTGAATACATTTCGCAGCATTGGTAGACATTAGAAAGATTTAATTCATAAAGAGAAACTGACGTTTTTCATTTAAATATGGTCATTTCCCTGCATCCCAAGAAAGATTGGTGTTGAGGGAGCTCATGGGGCTGATTGAGGGAAAATAATTAGGGAACTCCGCACACAAACTCCCCAAGCAATCCGATGGCCCATTTTTTCCGGAGTAAATGGGTCCGGCTGGAGATGCCTTGGTTGGGGGGTACTCATCCTGGCACCATGTATTGAATGTCGCCGGGTGGGGTACCTGGTGATGCGAGTAAAAATAACTAGCTTGTCGGTTGAGCAAGTTAAAGGAACACGGGTTAGGGAGAGACAAAGTGCATGGCAACGATGAAGAGGCGAATGTTGTGGCTGCGCTCATTTGGTGATGACGACGGTATTGCGCGCCTGCACCCATGCCAAAATACGATGACTCCTGGTTTGTTTGGAAGAGTCGGTCTGCTCCAGCATTTATGGCACTCATGTGGTGTGACCGTTGAGAAAGGATCGAGGTGGCGTAGTTTGAGTGATTGGGCCCTACACATGACCCCATGCCCGGGTGTGAGTTCGCAGGAGGTTGAAGGTTTAGAAACGATGGCACCGGCCAATAAAAGGACCCAGTGAACGCCAGCCCGGCGGCAGTGGTGGAGGTCAAACGGGCACCCCGTTTTATTGCCAGCTTTGTCTGGGTGCCCGCCGTGGAACGGCGCCGGAGTTTACCAGTTGTGCCACCTATGAACACGTCCTCGCTTGAAGGGTCAAGCATCCAGTAGTTGCCTTTGCCTGGGTCATCATAATGGCGAGGTACTTTGACGAAGCACTTGTTCAAACTCAGGTTATGCCGGATTGAATTCTGCCATCCTTGTCTATTTTCTTGATAGTAAGGGAAGTTGCCCATGATGAACTCGTAAATGCCGTTGAGGGTAAGCCTTCGCTCCGGGCTCTGGCGAATAGCCATCATTATCAATGCGTTATAGCTGAAAGGAGGTTTCTCCGGTTTAGCTTTTCCCTCTACTCCTCCAGATGTCTTCACCTCTCCCACTCCATCGGTATCTTCTCCGTCTTCCCTTTCTCCATTTCTGGAGAGTCGTTTGTCTTCTTGGACTGCGTATTCTTTATGACAATTCTTGTCTCCATGTAAATCATATGTTCCATCTTGAGCACAAACTTCTTTAGGCCTAGTAGATGGCCCCGAAGAAATGTGTTTTCTGGAAAGATGCCCATCCAGCACGGCACCGTCATCACTCATCACTCCCTCTCGTCGAAACAGCAGGCTGCTGATGCTGAATGAAGACTTGTGGAAAAATCTGACAGGAGCTTTCAAATCCTCCATGTTCAACATCACCCACTTCCCGCGGCGTCTGGCAGTCTGAAGAGAAGGAACTTCTAAATCCACGAAATAATGCGCACGTCGTCTTGGGGTGCCAAAGACAAAATGCGCCACTCGTGCTTAAACTCCTGCTCAACAATCCTGATCCAAACATGCATAGTCACACAAGCCGTATACTACAAACTTTGCGATTAGTTTAGTGCGCTGCCAATTTCACTGACTGGCAGATGAACTCCCAGGTTCAATTATAACACTTCCCGAGGAGCGTGAAACTCAAACCTCTCACCTGCGTTTCGCCCTCTGGGAACGCCTCTCTCCACTCCTTTCCGTCTGTTTACACAATAACCTGGCAAACAGCCCATCAAAGCCGAATTAGGTAAAGGTGTGTAAGTAATTTAGGAGTAGGTAAACTCTTAAAGTAAACAAGCGGAGAACTTAAACGAGACATAGTTGCGGGGCAGATTGTGTAGCCTAGACGTCTGGCTGGAGAGCATGCAGCTTCCTGCACAACAGTTGACAGGTATGATGTGTTGCAACATCAAGGCACACAGTATGAAGCAGTATTTATGTTTCACCATCTCTATCTTCTCAATTTGATATGGGGTCCCCTTTAATACTTCATCATGCAATACAAGTGTTCACTTGTTTGGAAATACGCATAGCTTACAATGTTGAAACATCTACAGCTTTTCTACCTTTGACAAATTGTTTTATTTTATTGTTTTAGTGATTTGAGAAGCCATTTCAAATAAACCCAAAAGCTTAAACTCATTCAGGACAAAGCAGCAAGTCAGGACAAGATATTTTGGCCACCCAAAATGGAAATCCCATCCAGTTATGTCAATAGTTTGTACTTGTTCAGCAGCATATTTTTATTTACTCAGTGTAATTTACCCTTACACCCTTCTCAGTTCTTATTTGCTAGAACACCTTATAGCAGCACACTCATAGAAAAAGGAACATAATGGTATGTGGACAATTTTATGTGAATACCCAAATAAATCATGTTTAGCCTAATCTAAACAGACGCATTTTACAACCTTAATATTTTGCCTCTACAATTACACTGAATTTACACTGCGATTTACAACAGATTCCTGAAGCCGCTTGCACATCAATTGCCAAATAAGACAAACTGTACATTGCCCACGTACAGTGAGGGAAAAAAGTATTTGATCCCCTGCTGATTTTGTACATTTGCCCACTGACAAAGAAATTATCAGTCTATAATTTTAATGGTAGGTTTATCTACCATGAACCCTAATCCAGAAAAACGCTTGTCAAAAATGTTATAAATTGATTTCTATTTTAATGAGGGAAATAAGTATTTGACCCCTCTGCAAAACATGACTTAGTACTTGGTGGCAAAACCCTTGTTGGCAATCACAGAGGTCAGATGTTTCTTGTAGTTGGCCACCAGGTTTGCACACATCTCAGGAGGGATTTTGTCCCACTCCTCTTTGCAGATCTTCTCCAAGTCATTAAAGTTGCGAGGCTGACGTTTGACAACTCAAACCTTCAGCTCCCTCCACAGATTTTTTTGGGGATTAAGGTCTGGAGACTGGCTAGGCCACTCCAGGACCTTAAATGTGCTTCTTCTTGAGCCACTCCTTTGTTGCCTTGGCCGTGTGTTTTGGGTCATTGTCATGCTGGAATACCCATCCATGGCCCATTTTCAATGCCCTGGCCGAGGGAAGGAGGTTCTCGCCCAAGATTTGACCGTACATGGTCCCGTCCATCGTACCTTTGATGCGGTGAAGTTGTCCTGTCCGCTTAGCAGAAAAACACCCCAAAGCATGTTTCCACCTCCATGTTTGACGGTGGGGATGATGTTCTTGGGGTCATAGGCAGCATTCCTCCTCCTCCAAACATGGCGAGTTGAGTTGATGCCAAAGAGCTCCATTTGGTCTCATCTGACCACAACACTATCACTCAGTTGTCCTCTGAATCATTCAGATGTTAATTGGCAAACTTCAGACGGGCATGTATATGTGCTTTCTTGAGCAGGGGGACCTGCAGGATTTCAGTCCTTCATGGCGTAGTGTGTTACCAATTGTTTTCTTGGTGACTATGGTCCCAGCTGCCTTGAGATCATTGACAAGATCCTCCCGTGTAGTTCTGGGCTGATTCCTCACCGTTCCCATGATCATTGCAACTCCACGAGGTGAGATCTTGCATGGAGCCCCAGGCCGAGGGAGATTGACAGTTCTTTTGTGTTTCTTCCACCAACTGTTGTCACCTTCTCACCAAGCTGCTTGGCAATGGTCTTGTAGCCCATTCCACCCTTGTGTAGGTCTACAATCTTGTCCCTGACATCCTTGGAGAGCTCTTTGGTCTTGTCCTTGGTGGAGAGTTTGGAATCTGATTGATTGATTGCTTCTGTGGACAGGTGTCTTTTATACAGGTAACAAACTGAGATTAGGAGCACTCCCTTTAAGTGTGTGCTCCGAATATCAGCTCGTTACCTGTATAAAAGACACCTGGGAGCCAGAAATCTTTCTTATTGAGAGGGGGTCAAATACTTATTTCCCTCATTAAAATGCTAATCAATTTCTAACATTTTTTACATGCTTTTTTCTGGATTTTTTTGTTGTTATTCTGTCTTTCACCGTTCAAATAAACCTACCATTAAAATTATAGATGGATAATTTCTTTGTCAGTGGGCAAATGTACAAAATCCCCCCCCACTGTATGTCCTCTACAAAACAAAGATATATAAAGTGGCCTAATGGTCCACTACACAGCTGATTCAAATAATCAAAGCTTGATGGTGTTGGTCATTTGAATCAGCTGTGTAGTGCTAGGGCAAAAACAAAATGTGCACCCAGGGGGGCCCCAGGACTGGGTTTGGGATACCCCATTATCAAATCAAATCTTTTTGGTCACATACAAGTGTTTAGCAGATGTTATTGCGGTTGTAGTGAAATGCTTGTGAAAAAAAGAGTAAGCATTTTAGGCCATGGCTATGATAAAGCGTCATTGCCCCATCTAGTGGTTTAAAAACACACAAGGAAGTCCCAAAATTTTAAGTGTGCTGTTCAGGGTATTCTCTTTCACCACCGACTCACTTTCTCTGTCGAACCAGTAGCAATTGAGCCTGTGGAAGAGGTTATGTTTAGGGAAATTTTAGATGTTTTAGTGCAGCATATAGTCTCTCCCCAGGACATTCAGTGTCCCCCAAGTCTCTATGCCCAAGCAGGGTAAATCCAGGGTGCAAATGCCCCTGGGAAACCCCACACTGCAGGAGCTGTTTAACAGATGACAAGGCTGCTGGACTGGGGCTCTCATCTGAAACAGAGAAGCGGAACCTATTGGCACCAATGCCTTACACACTGTAATGACTTGGAGATGAAAAGTCCAATATTGTGTTTCTTACTGTTGAAGTTGCCCATGAAGGCAATGCCCAAAGAGTCACGGTTATTGTCCTTGGTATGTGCACCCACAACACCCCAGCCTCGGCCCTCATACACTGTGCAATCTCCCCAAATAAGAAAGCTGCAAATGCAAGAAAACAGTTATTTCCATTTAGTATTATCCTGACACAATGAATGATAGAAAACACCAGGAAAGGAGAGGTCACTCACTTGTATCCAATGTCATCAAAGTTCCTATCCTGCATATGCATTGTCTGTATGTGGATGAGCTGGTCCATACATTCTCGGATGCCCCTGCAGTGCAACAGTGCAGTGTGGTGTATGACAACTCTTTGAACAGGACACTTGATGGTCTCCCGGCATCGAGGGGCTACTGCTCCCCACTGTTCCCGAGTAACCATCTCTACTGAAATGCATGCATATGGTTAACAAACCACAGTAAATCTGTGGTGTTCCATATCCAAACTATAGACATAACAATTCACTTTTGTTTACCCAGTCATAACAAAGTATCATACCTAGACCTCAAAGCATTATCAGAAAACTGAATCATTACCTTTCGATAGAACTCATAGGTACGTCCTTACCAGTGACTCTTAAATCCATGTATTATATTATCCAGACTTGCTTTTGATTTAGTCGCTAGAGGAAGTTTCCTTGACGTTCCTTAGAATAAGTTGTTAACAACATATTGTTAAAGTGGGTGTGGACTGTTTCTCCAGCGGGTTATTACATGTTTTGCGTACTTTCCTTTCACGTGCATGCCAATCACATTAGTCATGCGTTTCTCAATGACACCAACTCTCAGTGGGTCTGAAAACAACTGAAAAATACACACATTGGGAAATACACTGCAGTGACCAAACAGGTAGGCCTAGAAAAAAAAGAGAAGTCGAAGCCACACCACTAAAGAGGAACATTTCATATGCCCAGTTATAAAACACAATACTTTTTTTAACCATCTCTATTTCAGCTCTTTTGGGATGGCAAGTATTTCAACAGAGATTGGTTCAAGGGATTGTGTAACCCCGGTAATTCAGGAAATATTTAATATATACAACAGTGGCATTCACAGTTTTAGAGAAGTCCTTTTGAAAGAAATCAGAAGCATTTAAAAGTTGTATTTTTTATTTTATTTCTCCCAGTTCAAAAAAATATATAATAAGACAAATACCTGAAAAAAGTACTAGAGCTAATACATTATTAACACAATGTCCCAACAGTTAGGTGTTCCTCCACAACAAGGTAATACATGGGATTTAAGTGGTCCATACAAATCTTAGCAGTTCCACGACATACACTCCAACAAGATGATGAAGAACTAACACAAAAAGTTAGTATTCCTGTAAATAAAGTTTCTGATTTGGCTGACTATTTTAGAACCACATAACGATCAGTCATTCTGATTTAAGCCACAGTGAACCAGTGAGACACAGTAGCCTGTTGGGTGACAGCAGACGCTGTGGATGCATACATCTGACCTCTTCTTCACTCCGTCCAGCGGTGTCCACAGTGAGGGGCCGTGCAGACATAGTACAGCCTCATGGCATCCTACATAGAAAATAAAGCAGTTACTTTCATATACACCACATATTAATGTATCTATATGGCTCAGTGGACTCTAGTATTTCTATATTTGGCTAACTCTGAGGACAGAGAATGTTCAATGATGAAAAAATAGCAACGCACCTCAGCCTTCATACTGTGGGACTGGAAAAACACTGCCTCCTTGTGACCGCACCTGAAAAGAGAGAAAAGAGATCAATGTTAGATTTATTTGGAAGTTATTTTTAATTGATAGGGATGTTTGTGAATCGAAAAAGTGTGGAAAAATTGCCTGATTTCAGAGAGCTAAAGGAGGAAGATAGAGAGAGTGTTTGTTCGAGTGTGTGAGTGTTGGCCACTCTCACTTTGGGCAGGGGTGATCCTCTGTCCGGGGTAGCGTTGGATCCTGAGACACATCTGCAATTATCTGCGTCAGCTCACTGAGGAGAGAAGAGAGAGAGAGAAGAGAAAGGGGTGAGAAAGATAAGACAAATTACTTAATTTCCCATGACAGATATATATTTCAGTGTCTGAGAATAAGTGGTGGAAAATAGGGATCACTTACTCAACTTCATGGGTGATCTTGTTGACATAGATGCAGCTGTTGTCTGCTTCTTGTTGATAGTCACAGTTCCTGCACTGTTGAGATACACAGCGGAGTCAAAAATGGTTACTACATTCATGCATTTACTTGTTTCAACAATTGAAAGCTCAAACACTTCCCAACCAATAAAGGTAGTGCATGAAACTAGCTAACTGCTGTAAGCCATTTGGAGTGGGTATATGAATGTCATCACACTTACGGCATAGAGCAGGATTCGATTCTCCTTGTCTTCTTTGGGATACAACATGTTGTTGCTAAAACAGAATGAAACCATTTTGTTATAACATTCTAGCTTGTGTTAAGATAATGGTCATAATGACAAACCAGAGATAGCGCTAGTGGGGGCACCTATCTAGGATAGCTAAACAGGTGCATTACGATTGTCTGATTAGGATGTCGTGACAGGTAACACCTGAGTAAAGGACTATGCTTGCATCTCATCTAACTCTCCGACGAGAGATATTCACATATTAACATGGGGTCAGAGAAATTAACCCAAAGCCAAGCGCTACGGAAAAGAGGATAAGGTATGAGGACAATGTAATCGCTGTCGGATAAACGCAAACAAGTGGATCAAATGAGTGAAGATGGAGAGCCTGCAATGTCTCTCAGTCAAATTCCATTGCCTAGCGACATGGACAAGAAAGGCGATTTGTATGAAAACTGGTTATTTTTCCACGGTCAGTGGGAGAAATATGAAATCGCTACAGGCTTAGATAAAAAAGACCCGCGTCAGAGTAGCAACACTGCTTAGTATAGGCTGGACCTGAAATGTTGTAATAATGTTTTTTTTCTGATAACTAGCTCATTGCATCTCCCAGCTGCTTTCCGTAGTATTCACCAAAAAACATGCCTTATTTAGGTCATTTTTCACCCTGCCAGCTCCTATTTGTTCTATTGAGCACCGTGGCACCAACTCGCCTTCCAAATGTTCTATTCCCAGCTTAATGTTGTACTTCACAATGCCTGCTTTGCTATTGTTGGCAATGAGACCTGCCCACATTGCTGGTAGTTAAAATGTAATTAACAACAAATTACTAATGGAACTCTGAGGTCTTCCCATTGTTTACTATAGGGAAATAGTTATATCTGTCTATTTGGCCAAATATATGACAATGTATATATTTAGATTTTTTTCAATTTGGAACCATTTTAAAACATGAGAATCTCCTCTGTCTAATTGTGTAAGGCTGGGCAGTTTACTCTGTTGTCATCAAACTCTAGCCTCGAAATACCATTTGCCCTTGGAACGCTGCGCTCCCCCCATTGTTTTCCTATGGAGAGGCATGCTGGTCTATTTCGCCAAATATCTCGCAATGTGTATATTTAGATTTGTTTCAAGTCGGGCACAATTTTAATCAGGATAATATCTTCTTTCTAATTGCATAAGGTTGAACAGCGTACTCTGCTGTCATCGATCGCTAGACCATAAATAGTCAATAGTTGCAATTTTTCCCTAATTCCACGGTATGCAGGCATAAATACACTTGTCACTATCGAGGTTTACTAATTTACTATTCGTTTACTATTCGAGGATTACGAATTATAAGCGTCACACCAGTCAAAACAAGCTGTGTGTATGTTTGATTCCATTAATTTGCTATGGGATTGCGCTAGTGTTCCAGTTTAGCCAACGTTCTGTCATTTTTCAACCTTGGGTGTATGTATTTTTCTCTGCAGATGTATTTTGACTCGTTCTATTTTCCAGCCTACTTGGAAGAGTGCCCATATGCTTCAGCGTCACCCAGATCTGGTGGAAGAGGCCAGAAAGAGGCCAGAAAAACCTTGACGTTTTACAAAGACATTTTGAACTCACTCGCAATGTGAATAATGAAATATATATATATTTTTAAACACGAACCAACTGAAGCAGAGACGTCTGGTCTATGTTGTGAGACTGAGTCAATTGTCTAGATTCATGTGATATCAGGTCAATGAGAGACGAAATGATCACAGACTTGTGATTGACCGTAAAGACCACAACTTACAACAACATCTATGTAGAGCAAGCACAATTTTTACTGAGTTATTACAGGTCACGACATCCTAATCAGATACTCATTATGCACCCGTTATCTATCCTAGATACTACAGGTGCCCCACTATCTCTGGGTTGGCATTATACCCATTATTTTCATATATAACACGTTAATTACCTCGCGCACTTCATACAATTTTAGACTATCCTGGTACCGTCAGAGAGAATAAGGATTGCGACTCAAATTCATAGCTACTAGTCTGTAGCTAGCTAGCTACAGTGAAGTTATGCACTTCCTAAGTGAACTTCTTTATAACCATCTGCTCTTACCATTCTTGACAAAATCGAATCCCAACGAATCCGGGTTCATATGTACCACCCTCTATATCCATTTAAAATGGTTTACAAATCAAAATCAACGAAATATGAACAACTCAGAATTTCTGGCTTAGCTAGCAACGTTGTCTCCCGCTTCCACGATGAAAACAAGACGCACGCGCACAAAATGTTAGAGAATTCGATGGCAGTTTATTAGTTGCAGCGCCAACTGCTGTGGAGGACTAAATGACACCCAACACGCGTTATTATCAGAATGTAAAAAATGCGTTGTTGTTAACCGATAAAATACATTATCAATTTAATTACACCACTGAGGAGTTGAACACATGTAAATTGGCACTAAATAAATACATATCAGGACACCCTCTTAGTATGCAATGAAGTTATTATACCAAAAGAAACCCAACAAACACAGTGTCATTGTCTTCAGTAGCAAAAATGTCATGTCTTGTAGGTCCCCACAGATTAACCCAAACCTGGTCTCCTTCAGTGAGCTCAATCACACTACCAATGCTGACGACCTGGCAACATTTGTCTGGCAGGCTGGTGTGGTATGCTGAGACAACCCGCTGGCCATTCTTTAAGATACTACACTGGGCGCGGCCGTAGGTGGACATATGCAATGTGAAGTGGTACAAGCCAGCCAGTGGGCAGTTGAATTTTCCTGTATGAGTACTATAGCCGCCTCCCTCATTGACCAGGACGTTGGCAAACTTCAGGATACTGCTGTGAGTTGGGTAGCTGTCACAAATGTTTAGTTTGGCTGTGAAGGCTACAATCTTTCCTAGAATGGAAGAATGAACATAGAGAGGGAGAGAGAGATAGATCAGTCCAGGCCTATGGCATTTGATACATGCTCAAAGATTTGCTAATAAGATGTGTACAAATTCTTCCTTTTCACAGAAATGATGAAAATATAGATGCCATAAGATATATGTGTAAAGCACATATTGTGTCAACTTTACAACAGTATACAAAAGAGTTAGAAGGCCTACTTGGTTTGGGACTCTCTGGCACACCCTCTGTTGAATCAGGATTGGTGGGTTCGGGTTCTGTGTTCCAGAATACAATAGAGTTGTTTAGCTCTGTTTTACTGTAAGGATTTGTCAGTGACATTCATCATATGTCATTTACAAGTGCATTGGACTATTGCATACATACAGAGATCTAGAATCTATTGTAAAAAATATACACAGTGCCTTCAGAAAGTATTCAGACCCCTTGACTTTTTTGATATTTTGTTACATTACAGCCATATTCTAAAATGTATTTAAAAAATTAAATCCTCACCAATCTACACACAATACCCCATAATGATAAAGTGAAAACAGTTTTATTTTTATTTTTTATAATTTATAAAGAGAATAAATACTTTATTTACATAAGTATTCAGACACTTTGCTATGAGACTCAAAATTGAGCTCAAGTGCATCCAGTTTCCATCGATCATCCTTGATATGTTTCTACAACTTGATTGGAGTCTACCTGTGGTATATTCAATAGATTGGACATGATTTGGAAAGGCGCACACCTGTATATATAAGGTCTCACAGTTGACAGTGCGTATCGGAGCAAAGAACAAGCCATGAGGTCGAAGGAATTGTCCATAGAGCTCAGAGACAGGATTGTGTTGAGGCACAAATCTGGGGAAGAGTACCAAAATATTTCTGCAGCATTGAAGGTCCCAAAGAACACGGTGGCCATCATCATTCTTAAATGGAGTTTGGAACCACCAAGACTCTTCCTAGAGCTGTCCGCCTGGCCAAACTGAGCAATCTGGGGAAAAGGGCCTTGGTCAGGGAGGTGACCAAGAACCTGATGGTCACTCTGTGGAGATGGGAGAACCTTTCAGAAGGACCACCATCTCTACAGCACTTCACCAATCAGGCCTTTATAGTAGAGTGGCTAGACGGAAGTCACTCCTCAGTAAAAGGCACATGACAGCCCGCTTGGAATGTGCCAAAAGGCACATAAAGAAACAAACCATGAGAAACAAGATTCACTGGTTTGATGAAACCAGGCTTGAACTCTTTGGCCTGAATGCCAAGCGTCATTTCTGGAGGGAACCTGACACCATCCCTACGTTGAAGCATGGTGGTGGCAGCATCATGCTGTAGGGATGTTTTTCAGCGGCAGGGAGTGGGAGACTAGTCAAGATCGTGGTAAAGATGAACGGAGCAAAGTACTGAAAGATCCTTGATGAAAACCTGCTCCAGAGTACTAAAGACAACAACCTTAAGCACACAGCCAAGACAACGCAAGAGTGGCTTTGGGACATGTCTCTGAATGTCCTTGAGTGGCCCAGCCGGAGCCCGGACGTGAACCCGATTGAACATCTCTGGAGAGACCTGAAAATAGCTGCGCAGTAACTCTCAGCATCCAACCTGACAGCTTGAGAGGATCTGCAGAGAAGAATGAGAGAAACTCCCCAAACACAGGTGTGCAAAGCTTGTAGCATCATACCCAAGAACACTCTAGGCTGTAATTGCTGCCAAAGGTGCTTCAACAAAGTACTGAGTAAAGGGTCTGAATACTTATGTAAATGTGGCATTTCTGTTGATTTGAATAAATTAGCAAACATTTCTAAAAAAAACTGTTTTTGCTTTGTCATTATGGGGTATTGTGTGTAGATTGATTAGGAAAAAAACAACATTTTTTAGAATAAGGCTGTAACCTAACAAAATGTGTTAAAAGTCAAGGAATCTGAATACTTTCTGAAGGCACTGTATATGCATTTCACATCATAGGCCTCTTAAAATATAACTATGTAGGTGAACAGGATACATGACATTTACAAAGATTATTTGCCCAACCAACCTGTATTTCATTAGAAATAGGTATTTAGGTCACTATTGTGTGAATGTTATTACCAGGCTTAAGGTTTCCATTATTGTTTCCACAGCCAGGTTCAACATCCATGACTATGTACAACTACAGCTGATGAGTTTACTTCTGTAGAAATGGAGTATAGGCATATTGCATGTGAATTAAATATGACTAACTTTTGTTAAAAATATATGTCTGAATGTATTATGAATGTACATTTGGAAATTTATTTTGAATGTATACAACAATAGTTCGTTTTACCTGTGAACGTCTTGCAGAGGTGATGTTCCAAATATTCGGACTGGTTTGACTACTTGGCTGCTTGCAGACAGACATGTAAAGGCGGTGCTCGTTTCAAGATGCAAGATGTAGATGTAGATGCAAGATGTAAGCAGAATGAAAGCTAGTATGAAACTACAAAGCTTTGAGATAATTCGCGTAACTTCCATATTGAGTAGAGGAGAATGTGCTGTGTTTGGGAACTGGACAGTTGTAACAACATTTTGCAATCACAACGAGTAAAATGAACAGGAGTTGAACTTTTGAGAAATGGTTTATCGTCAAGCAGGTGGAGCACAACGTCATCACCAACATTCTTGAGGTTCTTTTCACCACTCGAATAACAATAACATAATTGTTGTAACATGCTGACCACTCTGCTCGCTTCATGTGCGCAAGCGTTGCAAAATAAATGTACACATACAAGTTATTCAATCATTGCACCCACACTGATCGCGCACATCAACAAGCATCTGCGTAGCCAGGTGCTAAAATATAACTTTGTTCAAATTGTGACCCTTGATGCGCTGCAAGTCCCGCTTCTCCCATATCCTCATTGGTTTTTAGGAACATGATTGAAAAGATGAACTAGGGTCCACACTCCAGTCGGTAGTGGTAATGCATCTACCTTTAAGTTGGTTGCCAACCTCCATATGAAGTCCAAAGAAGAAGAGGCGTGAAGGAGAGATGACTAGAAACACATTTTTGCCCTTTTATCTGTGGATGAATTGTCGTAGTAGAGGAACATGTGCATTTCAGCTAAAATAACAACCCAATGATTATATCCCGGGAAAAATTAGCAAGCAACAGCAATTGGTTCAGAGTTCGTTTTGATATTTCAACCTGCATGGCCTGATCACGTCTGGTCTGGGTGGACAAAATCAACATGCGCACGCTGAGGAGCGGTCTGGTCAGTATGTTAGTGAGGGGGATAAGTCTAGTTGACATTCAGAAAAGGTGTTAGGTTATTTGATGCAGGGATGAAAATGAGATTAGGTTGACATTATATATATTTCTGATAAAAATGTACAATCAATGGCCTTGTCGAAAGGCCAGACCTCAATCCAATTGAGAATCTGTGGTATGATTTAAAGATTGCTGTACACCAGGGGAACCCATCCAACTTGAAGGAGCTGGAGCAGTTTAGCCTTGAATAATGGGCACAAATCCCAGTGGCTAGATATGCCAACCTTATAGAGACATACCCCAAGAGACTTGCAGCTGTAATTGCTGCAAAAGGTGGCTCTACAAAGTATTGACTTTGGGGGTGGGGGTAGTAGTTATGCATGCTCAAGTTTTCAGTTTTTTTGTCTTATGTCTTGTTTGTTTCACAATAAAACATATTTTGCATCTTAAAAGTGGTAGGCATGTTGTGTAAATGATCCATTTTAAGTCCAACATTAGCACAATGTTTATATGCACGAATAGCACAAACTTATGGCAAAAACATTGTGCTTATTTGTACATATAGTACATACTTAATGAGAGTCTTGGATGCCTGTCTGCATACCCTTCTGTTTTGTTCATCTGCTTCTTCTTATCATTAAACTTACTTTCTGCACCTGCTTCCTGACTCCCAGCATATACATTACACCACTCAATCTCTAAAACAGATTTGATTAATTTGAACCACTTCCTTTGAACTGTACAATCATAGTGCTTCATAAGCACTAGTCTATACATAATATTGGCTTGCAGTTAAACTTATTTACAGAATAAAAAAACACTTTAACTGAACGCTAACCTGCACTTCACAATTCCAGACTTTAACAATGCACAGTCTATTTTCTGAGATTATATCAGATCATTTTACCAGCATTGCGCCGTGTGGAAAAATAGCTTCTAATTTGACTTTATATATATTTGTGATGCTTTTGACACTCATAGCTGTTTTCTCTCATTGATTCCCATGCATTATTTTTCCTGCGTGAACATGCTTGTTTGCGCACATATAAAAAAGGCTCCTGTGTGATTTGGGCTTTACCCATAGTGAATCAGTCGGTCCCAGTACACTGCCTGACTCTTTCCCTTGGCCCTAAGCCTTCAAATTGTCTATATGTGAAAGGTGTAAGCAATATGGTGTAAGCTCCACCACTTTCCTGATTATACCTATCCAGACCCTTAAGAAAAATATAAGGGTTAAGTCAGGGCCAAGGAGGAGGTGTAGGGAGTGAATTTGGACCAGCAAATAATGAGTATGTGCCATCTAAGGGTTTCACTACCAATCATGTGGTAGTCAGTATAGTCAATTACATCATTCAATTGAGTACATTTTTGAATTTAGTAAAAGGTGTTGTAAATTACACAACCACAAACCAAGTGATTGCAAAAACTATTTTTTATTTTATTCTGTTAATAAAGGGGCAGAGTTAATCAGATGGAAGCCATGCTCCTGGTAAGTAGGCTGCTATGCTAGAGTTCTATCACTATTACTATCTATTGGGACATATGCAATGCTGGACTTGGGTTGAGGCTCACCGCAGCTGAGTACAGGCACCTCAGATGTACTACTGCATGAGCTCCTGTTCCTCTTATAGAATATTAGCTCAAAAGTATTGTGGAGTTCCTGCAACTAAATGTTAACAGTACCAGCACCCAAAATGAGCATCAGCACCTATTTTAGTCCAAATCAAGCACTGCACCTAGGTCCACGATTCGATTCTTGCTGAATCCCAGATGAGTCTCTTCCCTCACCCATCCATCTGTGCATTCACCCCCAACTCTGCCTTATGCACAAGTGTCCCAAAACAGAGAAGCATCCAAGTAAGAAAAAAATTCAACCACAAAAGTATTTTTTTTAATTCTTCCATTTGACCTATCTTGATGTGGTTTGATCATTTTGTTGTTTGTTTCATTGCAGTGGCAGAAAATGGCAGAGCACCAGGGTCCACCTACCTACCATCTCCTAAAGGCTACTCTTGTTCCTATAGATGTGAAGGAGCTCTCTCATTCTTTCTCTATCTACTCCCCCACTTATCTCCATATAATAAATCCTCTCCAGTTTCCAATGTGTGGTCTGTGCTTTATGAAGGTATTTCATTATTAGGATACAAATTAATCTGAGAGTATTGTTTAATTGCATAAACATCTACATGCTGTATGACAGATCTACAAGTTGTACGATGAATCAGGAAAGCAGCAGATAGGGCAGTTGGAAGAGCCATGAGTACACAATGGTAGATGGCATGCATACATGTAGCATGTCAATATGTAATGAGACCAGGACAACAAGGGGTGTCTCCATGACACTACAATTATTATAATCTACCCAATTAATATTGTTTTATCAATATTACATGTGTAGGCCTAATATCAAAGTTAGTCTGCAATCAGGGTTAGGCCTAGTAGAATTTAATATTTATATTAACCATTATTTAAACAGGGAGTCACATTGAGATACAAATATTTTACAAGAGAGCCCTGTATACATTTACAAATAAAACCCAGTACATAGATTAAACACAACAGCCCTACATACAGTGGGGCAAAAAAGTATTTAGTCAGCCACCAATTGTGCAAGTTCTCCCACTTAAATAGTTGAGAGAGGTTGTAATTTTCATCATTGGTACACTTCAACTATGACAGACAAAATGAGGGAAAAAAATCAAGAAAATCACATTGTAGGATTTTTAATGAATTTATTTGCAAATTATGGTGGAAAATAAGTATTTGGTCAATAACAAAAGTTTATCTCAATACTTTGTTATATACCCTTTGTTGGCAATGACAGAGCTCAAACGTTTTTCTGTAAGTTTCACACATTGTTGCTGGTATTTTGGCCCATTCCTCCATGCAGATCTCCTCTAGAGCAGTGATGTTTTGGGGCTGTTGCTGAGCAACACGGACTTTCAACTCCCTCCAAAGATTTTCTATGGGGTTGAGATCTGGAGACTGGCCAGGCCACTCCAGGACCTTGAAATGCTTTTTACGAAGCCACTCCTTCGTTGCCCGGGCGGTGTGTTTGGGATCATTGTCATGCTAAAAGACCCAGCCACGTTTCATCTTCAATGGCCTTGCTGATGGAAGGAGGTTTTCACTCAAAATCTCATGATACATGGCCCCATTCATTCTTTCCTTTACACGGATCAGTCGTCCTGGTCCCTTTGCAGAAAAACAGCCCCAAAGCATGATGTTTACACCCCCATGCTTCACAGTAGGTATGGTGTTCTTTGGATGCAACTCAGCATTCTTTGTCCTCCAAACATGACGAGTTGAGTTTTTGCCAAAAAGTTATATTTTGGTTTCATCTGACCATATGACATTCTCCCAATCTTCTTATGGATCATCCAAATGAGGCGAGGGTCGTCACTCTAAAGAGGCCCTTGAAGAGGGCAATGACTATCGTGGAGTTGGGTCCACGTCCCACGCCAGAGCCGCCACCGCGGCCAGATGCCCACCCAGACGATCTCCTATAGGTTTAGAGTCCGAACCTTGGGGGGGGGGGGGGGGGGGTACTGTCACACTTTGACCATGATTTGCGTTGTTTGTTTCTATGTTTTGTTTGATCAGGGTGTGATATGAGTGGGCATTCTATGTTGTATGTCTAGTTTGTCTATTTCTATGTGTTTTGGCCTGATATGGTTCTCAATCAGTGGCAGGTGTTGTCGTTGTCTCTGATTGGGAACCATATTTATTTTTCATATTTTGTTTTGTATTGTGGTCGGTGGGTTATTGTCTATGTTATGTTGCACGTTAGCAGTCACGTTCGTTTAGTTAGTTAGTTAGTTAGTTAGTTAGTATACTTCGTGTTTTTTTTCATCTTTCATTAAAATCACGCATTCACACCACGCTGCGCTTTGGTCTACTCAATACGACGATCGTGACAGCTTGTTTATTCCCGACTTCCCAGTTGTCTTGAACTCACTGAAGTCAAGTTATTGCAGTTCCGAGTTAACAGATGTTTTGAGTGAGGTACAAATTATGCTTTTTGACAGCATGGCCAACGTTGAATGTTCATCATTTTAAATTGGAAAATAGCCCCTTAATGCTAGATTTGGGGACACACAGCCACTCCACTGAATAGCGAGCTAGTAACTGTTTTGCAATGCTTGCAGAGTTAGCCACCGTCACTGATTCCTTCCAAACCACTCATTGTTGAATTTGCGATTTCCACTTGTTGTGTAATATTTATGTCCAATGGCAGATGAGCACCGATACGTTTTATCAATAATTTCTCTTCATTATTTCTCTTCATATGACAATGATTAAAAATAATTTATCAGTAGATTGTCTACTTGATTCATGATGACGGCTAGCTAAGATTTTGAAAGTATGATGTTGACATGTTCAGTCCAATCAAAGCTACTGTGGCCAATGACCTTCAGCCTTCTTGGAAGGGCACTTCTAATCTAACTCTATGCCAGCACCCAAGAGGCTAGAATTTTCTACCTCTACCCTTAGACTTGGCTGTGATGTAGTGTCCCCATGAATGACAGAACACTGAGCCAATCATGGCGCAACGCTCCGTATTTTCTGCTCGCTTGCCCCATCACCACAGAAAGCACTCAGCTAGGCTGAAACACCTGCATTTTGGAGCTGCCTTACTCATGAAAAGAAAAAAATAGACCATGTTTGAATGCAGCTTTAAGAACTCAATGATGTATATATTTTCTAACATTGTTTTCAAACTGATATGTGATATGTATTAATGCCAATATAACATACAAAACATTGCATAAAAATGTGGGGCTCAAAATATGTGGGGCTCTGCAAATAAAACACACTATAATAAAACACATAATACACATTAAACATATTTAAGAAAAGCAATCACATTCTGTAACAAGTCTCTAATCAATCATTTAAGGTACCAGAATATCTAATTTCGAGGAATTCTGTGTATTGTTCCACACAAGGGGCCAACAAAAAAAAGAAAATCAGATTCCCCCAATTCTGTAGCGACCAAAATAAACTCCAGAGTTAAATTAATATTTAGTTCAGTAATAACAATTCTCAGGTCAATAAACTGCTAAAATATGTATAGGGCATACATTCATTAGCAGGCGATACATGTCATACTTAATCGGTATGTTCTTGGTCAATATTGAAGTGTTGTTATAGTTTGTACCTCTAACACGATTGGCTATGTAAAGTTGAGCCCTGCTGAACAGGTCCCGTATTTATGGCAACAGCGACCTTTGCTAGTAAAGCTCGCAATTGTTTGTATTATTACAATTCGAGGAAATAAATTGTAAAAGAGGGAGAATGGGAAACATGCACTTCAAAGTTCGAACAGACATCTCTCTCTCTCTCCGTATTTTGGGTCACTGCTGGGTTTTTCCGGCACGGTTACGTCGCCTGACGTTGATACTCCTTTGTAGGAAGGTTATCATGTGATCCTCTGAACAAGTCTTTGTTCTTTCCTAAGTAGTTCGAAATACATATTATATTTGTGCTTGATTTATTTTATAAAGAAGGAAATATACTCTCTTATAGAAAGTTCTTAGAAACATATAACTTCCCAATACACTGTAAATAATTTAATTCTATATTCAAAGCAATACCTTCAGGATTTACTCAATTCTTGAAATCTCATTTGTGTTTTGGCGAACATGTCACGATAGATTCACAATTTATGTTAGAAGGGTTCCCCCTGCTGGATAAGAAATGTAATAAACATTCATAAATTAACTTTTTCACTCCAAGATCAAGATCTCTCCTTGAGGGAAATTCTTCTGGAACGCTCATATTACTGAAATTGAATGGAAGAATGCTTGGTTGCTCTCTCACAAATTGTGTATATCAAATAAAGTAAAATAAATTAACTTTAAAATATTGCACAAAATATACCCTTGCAATAACTTGGAATTCATGGATTTAGAGGACATATGCATTTTCTGTGATAAAGAAGGATAAACTATTATACACATTTTTTATGAGTTTGACTGTGAAGTTAGTTTGGAGCGAGTTAAGTATTTACATTTGTAATCTAATCAATAAGACCCATGTATTTACAATGAAAGATCTAATGTCATCATTTAAATAAAAACAAAATCACGGAGTTAGTCGTTCGTTTCTTAATTCTCTCTGGTAAATTGTATATACACAAAAACAAATATTTGAAATCTGTCCCTAAATGCAATATAATTTTACTCAATAAAAAACCTCACTGTGTTCTTACAACTCTATCATAAGTTTATGCAACTGTAAACCCTGGCTTTTTATCTTTTTTAAATGTATTTTATTTTAGGAACTTTAACTTTTGAAAGTATTATTTTTAAATGCTATTTTATGTTTATTCAGAAAAATATGCATGTAGTGATGTCTTCTGTTTGTATTGTATTGTAATTTTAAATGTTATATGAAAAAATAAATAATAATAATTGTGTGATCATATCAGATTTGTATTATTTATTTTTTATAGTGTTTATAAATTATTTTAGCTGCATCTGTCTCTAATTTGAATCACGTTTACGTTTGCTTATACAATAACCGTTTTTTTTTAAAATCATGTATGCAAAAATAATGACACATTTTCTTCCCTAAACCGGATAAATTGCAAACTACAAATATGGCGAACTTTTGTAGTTTATTTTTCTAACCCAAAAATGATTCTTATCAATATATTCGCCAAAATCATTATAATATGCCGGTAAATTGATATACCTTCATTGAAACATACATACATTTAAATTGGTGCACTTTCTGTGTGTTTCAGTCCTTAATATTTAAGTTTGAAATGTGGGAGCCTCATGATTAGGTTCCCTTAGTTAACCTTCATGTACAATAATGTTCGGATATGTTAATCTGTTTTTAACATACAAATCATAAAAGTTTGGAAAAATTGCACATTTGGGGGGTGCTACTCAGCACCCCATGGCCACCAGGGGTATGGGATTGCACAAATATGTCTGATCTAAAAATATTTTGTGCCAAGCCACAAGTCTGAGCTACAAAAAAACAAAAATATACTTGTTTGGATTCCAAGACCTGTTACGTTGTAGAGGGCATTAAAGCGTGTTTTCCCGTTTACTTTTGCTCTCTGCGTCTGACTCCACACCCATCACTCACTCAACGTTACACTTAGCCTATTATAGGCCTGTAATTAACTGCTCAAAGAAGATGGCCTCATTATCGCATAGGCCTATAATAGCCCTGTATTGCGTAGACTATTTGAAGGTCAGTTGGCAATATAATAAGCTATAACCCAATAAGTTGTTCCCTGTTAAAAATGGTAACAGGAGCCCTGCTCGGCCTAAATAGTGAAACACAGTAGCAGCCCTTTCAAAACGCTCTGATGTTGTACTTACAATGCTGCAATTGGCAGCAATAGCTTACAGCATGCGGCACCAACACTTTTTATTACGTCAAAACAATTCATTCATACTATGTCATAAACTGACACACACACACACACACACAGCTGTTAGTGCTTAATGCATTTATTTATCAAGACCTTTACTTTCTTTATTTTAGCAGACCCATTGAGACCTAGGACTCTTTTGCAACTCAAAATTACACAAAAAAATCATAATCCCAGCAGCATAGAAAATATATATATATTTTTAATTATGAAGAACAACCACATTCCTCAGTAAAGAGATCCTCAACCAACATTCTGAGTTGCTGATGATGTCGCCATAGTCTAGGACCGGAAGGGGAGGAGGTGAGGAGAGGAAACATGGCAACAAATCTCCACTAGACCATCATCAGGCAAAATACATTTCCCTGGATGCGTTCAGAAGATAAGGGGTCAGGGGTCAATGTCGGAACCCTGGCTGCTCATGAGGGAGGTGGTGGCAGCCTTCCCCCTCTCCTGCGGTAGAGAGAGAGTCCGAGAGAACGAGGGCGGGGTGGTGTATGAATTCAGAAAGCATAGCAGTCACCATCTGAGCTCTCAGCAATAGGACTTCTATCTTCATCTGAGTTTTCATTTGCATCAGAGTCATTAAAAATAGCCCCTTCTCCCAGAATCAGCTTTTGATAGGTGTTCCTGGTGTTGTCTTGGTCTTGTGTCAGTTCACTCAATCTTCTCTTCAGGAGGAAGATTCCTCCCTCTGACAACTCCACTGCATTGCCTGAAAATCATATGTAAAAAGCAGTACATTATTTACAATTCCACTACACAAAATAATGTGGAGGGTATATGTAAAAGCAAGACAAAAAGTTCAGTCCAAAAATAGTATAAACCTCAACTCACTCTGATCTTGCAGCTGTACGGACAGTGCCTCCAGAGTTCCCGCTGCTCTTTGTAGGCTCCCCAGTGCCTCTTCATCTCCTGCACCAGGATCCTCTCTTCCTCCTGCAGTCCGTTCACCAACATCAGTCTGTCGAAGATTGCCTTTTTGATGGCAAGATGGCTGTTGCCTGTGTGATGTAAACTCGCAGAGGTATATAGTAGAACAACAGCAATGATTGCAGCCTACACTGAAGGTAAAATTTCAGTCTCAATAGATACTGTACCTTTTGTAATCATATACTTACTGGTGCGAGGTCTCACCCATGGCCACAAAAAGTTGTCAGTATTGAGCAGCTCATCCACTGTGGGGAGCCTAAACTCTGCCTACTGTGTGGGAAATTGAACAATGGCAGTTGTCAAGGCTGCCTTGTCCTCAACAATTTTTCTCAGAATCTGATGCCTTCTCTTGTTGTCATCTGAATAAAAAGGGCTGATTAGACTGACTGTAGATTTAGATATATTACATGACAATAGGTTACAGAGCTACTTTAGAGGCACTGATTGTGAATGACTAATGCATCTTCTTTCAGAAATCAGTTTTACTGCTTGATTTCTAATGTGTTTGAGGTCATATTGTTGTTGGGGCTTACCTGTCAAACAGTAGAGGTTTCACAATGAGGTAATGCCCCTCAATCTTCTTTTGGAGATGCCCTGTCTGACTATCCTGAAGGTTGGCTGTCAAACATAGGACAAGTTACAAACATGACTCCACTGACATCAATGCAATTATGAAGTTGAGAGACAGAGAAACATTCACTTTTCTACATGTTGGATTCTGGCTTGAAATATAGTTATTCCTGTCATCATATTAGAATGTATTGATGACTTTAAATGTATAAGAAATGTATATGTTAGGGGACAATTGAGAGTTAATAGGAACTTTGTGCATGGAAAGTTACTGAGTGAGGCAAGGGGATGTGAAGAAATATCATTTTCTGTTCAAATATTAATATTCTGCTGAATATTGATATTTCTAAGGAAGGAGACAAAGGGGAGCAGTCTAGTTTCACTTCCTGATAAGGCACGCCAGTTGCTAAGGAACTAGGGCAATGAGGGAAGTGGAACTCAACTCGAGATAAAGTTAGCAGTTGAAGAGAGAAGACACGGCTTAAAGTCAAATATTTTAGTATGATTCACTTGAAAAATTAGAACCTGTTGGAAACATAGTATGGGATAGGACTGTAGTCAGATGGTTTTCAGTGTGGGCCATATGCTCTATTTGTTAAGAACCGAACATACTTTCAGGCCACTGCTGGACCTCAGCAACCCACTCCTGAAGCACAGCTTCGTTTATGTCCAGCTCTGCCCACTTATCTTCAAGGAAGCTAGTCTCCTCCTTTAGTCTTTTGACATTCTGAAAAAAAAACAATTCAATTGAGGAATAACATAGGTGAAGGTTCTAATTATTCAAGTGAATCACACTAAAATATTTGTCTTTAAGGTATACAGTCATCTTGATGTTTTCCGACATCAAGATGACTTGTACAAATATTAAAAAGCTGACCCAGGATTGCAGACAGAATATTAGACATGTATGAATAGATAAACAATAATGAGAAAGCAGGTCAAATATATATTTTTTATGAACCCCCCCCCCCCCACACCAAAACCTTCATATATATCTTTACCAACATGCAATTCATGTTGGCAAACGTCCTCTTATTCTAGCCCATTGCCAGCAGTGTGATAAAATATGTGCGCACTGTTGGAAAAACATCTTCAGTCAGTTATTCTAATAAATTACTACTGTGTGCCTAACCAATCAACATAAAAACTGCCATATCAGTCAAGTGTAAGATTTTTAAAAACAACAACAATAACATAATTAACATAGCATAACATAATATCATCATAGCATCATCAAGTAAGCCCAAAAAGTAAATGTCCTTCACTGTAAGCTTCTCCCTTCAGCAGTAACATGTGTCCAAGAAAATGTTCTGCTTTGGGGCAGTTTATGTGGTTTCCATATGTCAATGTTTCAGTTTTTCCGGGGTGGGGTAGTTAGCCCCAAGCCCAACCTCCGACATGGAGGACCATGGACTGCTTTGTCTGCCTCCTACCCTTTGACCTGGCCGGCTTGGTTGCACCTGCCGGGGCTATAAACCCCCTTCCGGCTTAGCACTCAGGTTAATTGAGGTACACAAGTCTCTCCACCATGGCATGGAGAGGGGCAATTAGTTTGATCTTCTTAATTGAAGTGTGCTGGAGCAAAAATATGAAGACCACTTAATAGTTAAACATTATTAAGGGAATTATGTTGCAATCCTTAACCTTCTTCAGCATTAGTTATGTTATAATAATACACTTATCAGCCTTGGACATGTACTGTCGTGAGAGCAGCTCTGATTATAAAACTGCTCACCTGCTCGACTATAATATAATGCCAAAATGAACAAATATATAAATATTTTAATGATACATTCATTCTATTCTTTTAAAAAGCATTACAGTATCCTTTCTACATAACACAAAAACCATCATGAAGGAAAACAATTACCTCACAAGCCCATTCATGCGCCTTCGCATGCATAATATTATTTGACCCTGCTGGTCATCTATGAAAATTTGAACATCTTGGCCATGTTCTGTTATAATCTCCACCCACCTGGCCACCCCTCATAGCCTGGTTCCTCTCTAGGTTTCTTCCTAGGTTCTGGCCTTTCTAGGCAGTTTTTCCTAGCCACTTCTACACCTGCATTGCTTGCTGTTTGGGGTTTTAGGCTGGGTTTCTGTACAGCACTTTGTGACATCAGCTGACATAAGAAGGGCTTTATAAATACATTTGATTGATTGATGGATAACAGATAGGAGAGGGTGCATTTTTAGAAGCTCCCCCGACTCTGGGCATGCCTGCACAACTTTCTGCAAATATGGCCAGTATTTGTATGCTTCATCGTAGCAGAAAAAGCCCACCATGCCAGGAGAAGACAACTCCTTCTGCAAGTACATTGCGTAGGCATACAGTATATCTTGCCTCTGTACATGTTGAGGGCCTTGAGGAGCACACCTTGTCGGCAAACTGCTATCTCAATGCCCTCCTCATCTACTTTGGCAGAAGATTTTCCTGACGTCTCTTTGGCCGCTGTCCAGTCTGACGTGCCACACACTCCTTTGCCTGGCGTATACAACATGAAAATCACGGTGAAGTGCCGAGATGAACTGAAAACAAACAACATCTACACTGGGTGACATTAAAGCTATGTTATAGAAGCTGTGAGAATAATTACATGGTTGGTCTTTGTATGGACATGTTTGATGAAGGATGACATCATCGTCTTCCGCCTGGAAGACACCATAAGACATTCCTAGTTAAATAACGGTTAAATAGAAACTTTAAAAATAGTATAAGACCTTCTCAACACAAAATAGAAAGTGAGACTGCAAGATTACATGACAAAATTATACATCAAACCAAAACATTGATGTATGGCAAGTAGCCTAGAGGTTAGAGAGGTGGGTTGCTTGTTCAAATCCCAGACATCTGACCGTGTTTCTCCAACCTCTCTGTGTGTGTGTGTGTGTGTGTCTCAGAGGGGATTGGATACAGCAAAAAGACAAATTACTGTCCCACAATCTTTTTTTTCATGGAAAATTACATTCTAGTTTAGACCATCTGCAATTTAACATCACAAAAATATACTTCATAGCAAAAAGAAGACCAGCATGAATTTTAAGAAGGTATAATTATAACCTGAACAAAACATCAACACATAAGAAGGTAGTATAAACCCTGAAGCTTTGTGGAAGCGCTATTGCTTGCGATTCCCATCCATGGATACAGCATGCTTCTCCTGTGAGCAGGCAGGAAAATGGAGTAGATCGCTTCCAAAAAGCTGGTTTATTTCAAACCGTCCGTACGTCCAATCGAGGAATGCCTTCTGGAATGTGTCGCCACATATCTTTCCACTCTAATAACATGCAAAACAAACAGAGGTATAAGTAAGGGGCACATTTTATATTAGGTACAAATATGAACAAATATTAACCCCTAATACATAAAAATTATATTTTGACGAGTATATACACTTACCCTGCCAAAGGGCTTTGTTCTTCTGTCAAGAACTCACACAAAGGCTTGACGGGAGCATCCTGGGGCCAACACCTTCATGTCTTCAAAGGACTTGAAGAGGTCCATTGTGAAGATGGTCTGGTGAGTCACGGTAGCTGGCCAGTGGCCACTCTTTACAACTTTGTCCAGCCCTACTGTCCAATGTCTCAGATATCCGGAGCAGTTCAGAGCAGGAAGGGACAGGTTGTAGTGCCCTGAGTCAGGAGTAATTATTAGGAAGCAATGAATTACATTCTTTAAACAACCATACAGCTGTTGCACAGCCATGGGAAAAAGATAAACTAGAAACCAAAATGTGATACCAAATTGTTCTATATATTTGGACTGTAAATGCTGATGCATTGAAAATTGTGCAGCATGACTAAAAAGTTGGTATTGCAGGAGTTGCGATCAGATTTAATTTGGAATACCTAAACAATAAACACACACCTTCAGCTACTGGAAGTTAAGGGACCCCTAATCATCCTGATGAATTACGGTGATTGAGGACAAGGGGCGAAATGACCCTTCAAACAGAGACTCCTTGTCGTGCAACACCTTGGTGCTATGGGTGGCTATGTCACATGCAGCACAGAGAAGATGCCTGGGCAGGCAAATCTCTGCATCGCACAACCTTTGGGGTTACATGATAATCTGGCCCCGTGAAACTCCCCATCAGCTCCTGTAGGTCCTGCATCAGGGAGTCTTGTGGAGATAAAGAAAAATTCAAATAATAACATGACAGAATGAATTAAAAGAATAGCTTGCCTATATTAACAAATGTTAAGGATGGTATGGCATTTGCTTCGGCATTCTAGCATACTGTACCTGTATCTTGTGGGGATAAGTGCAGGAGCATGTGTACTGCAAGAGGATGGGTACTGGTACTGGAAACTATTAAATAAAAATGGAGATATATTTCATCATCAATACACCTTTAAAGGCAGTAGTAGAACTGTGTTTTTTGGGCAACCTAAGGCACGAGTGCCAGCATTGGAGAAAATAATTGAAATTGCATGTATTGGTTTTCGAAATTGCATTGGTATTCACTGCAACATTGTAGTTCCCAAGGTATGTCAATCCTGATTAACCAATGGGGTTACATGATTTTGCAGCAGTTTCATTTTATTAGTTCAGCCTCGCCTCTACCGCCAAATTCAAAACCAAGGCAGCGCTGTAGATGAGAGAGTCGTTTTCACATGGCTAGCAGTTAGCAAGCACGTTATTTAAAAAAAGTTCAGGGTGGAAAATGTCATCAGCTAAGAAAAATAAGGCAGATGTCCGTTAACTTTTGCCTCTTGATCAAAGGAATATGGATTCGTTTTACCGAAGGATCGGTCTGTTTGCGCTCTCTGTTGTAAAACTGTTGTTTGTCGGACATGAAGTGTACGGCATTATTTTGAAACGAGACATGAGAAAAACTTAAAGGACGAGGTGGACAAAACTGCAGGAATCAAATCAAATCAAATCAAATCAAATTTATTTATATAGCCCTTCGTACATCAGCTGATATCTCAAAGTGCTGTACAGAAACCCAGCCTAAAACCCCAAACAGCAAACAATGCAGGTGTAAAAGCACGGTGGCTAGGAAAAACTCCCTAGAAAGGCCAAAACCTAGGAAGAAACCTAGAGAGGAACCGGGCTATGTGGGGTGGCCAGTCCTCTTCTGGCTGTGCCGGGTAGAGATTATAACAGAACATGACCAAGATGTTCAAATGTTCATAAATGACCAGCATGGTCAAATAATAATAAGGCAGAACAGTTGAAACTGGAGCAGCAGCACAGTCAGATGGACTGGGGACAGCAAGGAGCCATCATGTCAGGTAGTCCTGGGGCACGGTCCTAGGGCTCAGGTCCTCCGAGAGAGAGAAAGAAAGAGAGAATTAGAGAGAGCATATGTGGGGTGGCCAGTCCTCTTCTGGCTGTGCCAGGTGGAGATTATAACAGAACGTGGCCAAGATGTTCAAATGTTCATAAATGACCAGCATGGTTGAATAATAGTAAGGCAGAACAGTTGAAACTGGAGCAGGAGCATGGCCAGGTGGACTGGGGACAGCAAGGAGTCCTCATGTCAGGTAGTCCTGGGACATGGTCCTAGGGCCCAGGCCAGTTGAAACTGGAGCAGCAGCATGGCCAGGTGGACTGGGGACAGCAAGGAGTCATCATGTCAGGTAGTCCTGGGGCATGGTTCTAGGGCTCAGGTCCTCCGAGAGAGAGAAAAGAAAGAGAGAAGGAGAGAATTAGAGAACGCACACTTAGATTTACACAGGACACCGAATAGGACAGGAGAAGTATTCCAGATAAACAAACTGACCCTAGCCCCCCGACACATAAACTACTGCAGCATAAATACTGGAGGCTGAGACAGGAGGGGTCAGGAGACACTGTGGCCCCATCCGAGGACACCCCCGGACAGGGCCAAACAGGAAGGATATAACCCCACCCACTTTGCCAAAGCACAGCCCCCACACCACTAGAGGGAAATCTTCAACCACCAACTTACCATCCTGAGACAAGGCCGAGTATAGCCCACAAAGATCTCCGACACGGTACAACCCAAGGGGTGGGGGGGGGAACCCAGACAGGCCGACCACAACAGTGAATCAACCCACCCAGGTGACGCATCCCCCCCCAGGGACGGCACGAGAGAGCCCCAGCAAGCCAGTGACTCAGCCCCCGTAACAGGGTTAGAGGCAGAGAATCCCAGTGGAAAACGGGGAATCTAGTGCCGTGCCCAAATATGAAAAGCAAAGCAGTGTGTTTAGAATTCTACATGCAGTCAAAAATCAATATACAGAGGGGAGCTATAAAGTTGCACAGTGCATTACTAAACATTGAAAACCATTGGTGGTTTAAGGGGAAACATTTTCAAATGTTTTGGAATGGCCTAGTCAAAGACCTCAATCCAATTGAGATTCTCTGGTATGACTTAAATATTGCTGTATACCAGTGGAACCCTTCCAACTTGAAGGAGCTGGAGCAGTTTTGCCTTTTTTTTAACCTTTATTCAACTAGGCAAGTCAGTTAAGAACAAATTCTTATTTTCAATGACAGCCCAGGAACAGTGGGTTAACTGCCTTGTTCAGGGGCAGAATGACATATTTTTTTACCTTGTCAGCTCGGGGTTTGAACTTGCAACCTTTCAGTTACTAGTCCAACAATCTAACCACTAGGCTACCTGCCACCCCTTGAAGAATGGACACAAATCCCAGTGGCTAGATGTACCTAGCTTAGAGAGACATACCCCAAGAGACTTGCAGCTGTAATTGCTGCAAAAGGTGGCTCTACAAAGTATTGACTTTTGGGGGGGGGATGAATAGTTATGCATGCTCAATTTTTCTGTTTTTTTTTTGTCTTATTTTTGTCTTAAATGTTGTGTAAATCAAATGGCACAACCCCCCCCCCCCAAATCAATTTTAATTCCAGATTGTAAGGCAACAAAAAGGAAAGATGCCAAGGAGGGTGAATACTTTCGCAAGCCACGGTATGTCATTAAATTACGTGTGCATAACTATGTGGTTTTAATTCAAATTATCTTTGGTTCTTCTTATTTTGGGACTAATATAACATGTTGTATTTGTTTTCAACACATGAAACCTACGAGTTCATGCATGCAAGACAGAGGCTTAGGTTACAGTCAATTGGTCTGAGGATTTGAAAGATTTATAGCACTACTTTGTATTTAATCCCACATTGAAATGAAAGCCAGTGAGCCAGCTAAAATTGGTCAGTATATTGCAACTGCATTTGGTACTAGCTAGAAATGTCCTAACAATGTAGTCATCTGCTGCTTGACAAGTTGAATGACTCTAGCCTTGATAAGGATCTTACTTCTTTGGGTTGTTGTGTTTAGCATGATTTCCTTAGGGTCAAGCGATCTGGCTTCAAGTCCACCTCTGGTTAATAACCCCTCCTACCATTTTCTACTTTGATGAGCAGTAGGATAGTGTATGAGGGTCAAAAGCATGTCCTGTTAAGGCATGAGGGATTTGAGGTAGAGAAGCACAGGTTGTGTTTTCTGAACCGAGGAAGTAGTGTTTATGATCCTAGCCTTGATAAGTCTGTTAAGAAATTCCCCAAGGGAGATCTCAGTCTTGGCATCTCCCTTGGAGTTCCTTTAGGGCAGGGTTTCCCAAACCTCTCCTCGGGCCACTCCAGATGTTGAACATTTTTGTTTTAACCCTTAACTGGCACGCATGGTTCAATTAGTCGACTAATTAAATCAACAAAAACGACCATGAAGCTACGTAAGGCTATACATGCATTAAACGAAGACAACAACCCACAAATGAGAAAAGGAACACAGGCTGCCTAAGTATGATTCCCAATCAGAGACAATGATAGACAGCTGTCCCTGATTGAGAATCATACCCGGCCAAAAACAAAGAATCAGAAAGCATAGACTTTCCCACCCGAGTCACACCCTGACTAAACAAACATAGAAAATAAAAGGATCTCTACGGTCAGGGCGTGACATTTACATACACTTAGGTTGGAGTCATTAAAACCTGTTTTTCAACTACTGCACACATTTCTTGTCAACAAGCTATGAAATAAATAAAAACTATAAAACTATAAATTTGGCTATGAATTTATCTTTTAGGACATCTACTTTGTGCATGACACAAGTAATTCTTCCAACAATTGTTTACAGACAGATTATTTTACTTATAATTCACTGTATCACAAGTCCAGTGGGTCAGACGTTTACATACACTAAGTTGACTGTGACTATAAACTACTTTGAAAATTCCTGAAAATGATGTCAAGGCTTTAGAAGCTTCTGATAGGCTAATTGACACAATGTGAGTCATTTGGAGGTGTACCTGTGTATGTATTTGTAACGGCGTTCGTTTGTCGAAAGAGAGTCGGACCAAAATGCAACGTGGTGGTTACTCATGATCTTTAATGAAGGATCGCGATACATGAAATAACTTATAAATATACAAAACAACAAACGGAACGTAAAACCTAATACAGCCTGGCTGGTGAACACTAACACAGAGACAGGAACAATCACCCACGAAATACACAGTGAAACCCCGGCTACCTAAATATGGTTCCCAATCAGAGACAACGAGAATCACCTGACTCTGATTGAGAACTGCCTCAGGCAGCCAAACCTATGCTACACCCCTACTCAGCCGCAATCCCAATAACTACAAAACCCCAATACGAAATACAACAACATAAACCCATGTCACACCCTGGCCTGACCAAATATATAACGAAAACACAAAATACTATGACCAAGGCGTGACAGAACCCCCCCCCCCCCCTAAGGTGCGGACTCCCGGACGCACCTCAAAACCATAGGGAGGGTCCGGGTGGCAGCTCCGGCTCGGGACGTGGACCCCACTCCATTAATGTCATAGTTCCTCCCCTTCGCGTCCTGGGATAATCCACCCTCGCCGCCGACCATGGTCTAATAGTCCTCACCCAGAACCCCACATAACTGAGGGGCAGCTCGTGACTGAGGGGCAGCTCGGGACTGAGGGGAAGCCCGGGACTGAGGGGAAGCCCGGGACTGAGGGGAAGCCCGGGACTGAGGGGAAGCCCAGTACTGAGAGGAAGCCCAGTACTGAGAGGAAGCCCAGTACTGAGATGAAGCTCAGGCAGGTAGTTGGCTCCGGTAGATCCTGGCTGGCTGGCGGATCTGGAAGATTCTGGTTGACTGGCAGATCTAGCTGCTCTGGCTGATCCATGCAGACTGACAGTTCTGGCTGCTCCATGCAGACTGACAGCTCTGGCTGCTCCATGCAGACTGGCAGCTTTGTGCAGACTGACAGCTCTGGCTGCTCCATGTAGACTGGCAGCTTTGGCTGCTCCATGCAGACTGGCAGCTTTGTGCAGACTGACAGCTCTGGCTGCTCCATGTAGACTGGCAGCACTGGCTGCTCCATGCAGATTGACAGCTCTGGCTGCTCCATGCAGGCTGACAGCTCTGGCTGCTCCATGCAGGCTGGCAGCTCTGGCTGCTCCATGCGGACTGGCAGCTCTGGCTGCTCCATGCAGACTGACAGCTCTGGCTGCTCCATGCAGACTGATAGCTCAGGCTGCTCCATGCAGACTGACAGCTCAGGCTGTTCCATGCAGGCTGACAGCTCTGGCTGCTCCATGCAGGCTGACAGCTCTGGCTGCTCCATGCAGACTGGCAGCTTTGGCTGCTCTATGCCGACTGGCAGCTCTGGCTGCTCCATGCAGTCTGGCAGCTCAGGCTGCTCCGAACAGGCAGGAGGCTCCGGCAGTGCTGTAGAGGAGGAAGGCTCTGGAAGCGCTGAACAGGCGGGAGACTCCGACAGTGCAGGAGGGAAGGAAGGCTCTGGCTGTGCTGAACAGGCGAGGCGCACTGAAGGCCTGGTGCGTGGTGCTGGAACTGGTGGTACTGGATCGAGGACACTCACAGGAAGCCTAGTGCGGGGAGCTGCCACCGGAGGACTGGTATGTGAAGGTGGCACAGGATGGATTGGACCGTGAAGGTGTACTGGAGAGCCTGAGAGCAAGACTGGCACAGGACGTGCAAGGCTAGGTAGGTACACAGGAGACCTAGTGCGTGAGGCTGGCACATTTTTCACCAGTCGACTAACACGCACCTCAGGACGAGTATGGAGCGCTGACCCAGGTGCCATCAAATCCCGACATGCTCCGTCGGATGAATCTTGTACCTAAAGCACCAAGCTAGCAACTCCCTCATTACTCTCCACTCCACTTTCCCCATTAACTCCTTCACAGTCTCTGCTTCGCTCACTTCTAACACCGGCTCTGGTTCTGGTCTCCTCCTTGGCTCCTCACGATGAACAAGGAGAGTTGGCTCAGGTCTATCTCCTGACTCTGCCACTCTCCCTCTGAGCCCCCCCCCCCCCCCCCCCCAATACATTTTTGGGGCTGACTCACAGGCTTTCTTCTGCGCCGTCGTGATTGTCTCTCCAACTCCATTCTCCTACAGCCCTCTTCGGCACTGCTCCAGCGAATCCCAGGCGGGCTCCGGCACTCTCTCTGGGTCGACCGCCCACCTGTCTATTTCTTCTCACGTCGTATAGTCCCGATATTGTAGCTCCTGCTGCCGCTGTCGTTTCTCCTCATACCAGCGTCTCTCAGCTCTTGCCGCCTCCAGTTCTGCTTTGGGGCGGCGATATTCTCCCGGCTGATCCCAGGGTCCTTCTCTGAACAATTCATCCTCCTTTCGCTGCTCCTGCTGTCACTGCCTGTTACCACGCCACTCGGTCCGTGTGTGGTGGGTGATTCTGTAACGGCGTTCGTTTGTCGAAAGAGAGTCGAACCAAAATGCAGCGTGGTGGTTACTCATGATCTTTAATGATCGCGATACATGAAATAACTTATAAATATACAAAACAACAAACGGAACGTAAAACCTAATACAGCCTGTCTGGTGAACACTAACACGGAGACAGGAACAATCACCCACGAAATACACAGTGAAACCCCGGCTACCTAAATATGGTTCCCAATCAGAGACAACGAGAATCACCTGACTCTGATTGAGAACCGCCCAAGGCAGCCAAACCTATGCTACACCCCTACTCAGCCGCAATCCCAATAACTACAAAACCCCAATACGAAATACAACAAAATAAACCCATGTCACACCCTGGCCTGACCAAATATATAACGAAAACACAAAATACTATGACCAAGGCGTGACAGTTGTTCAAGGCCTATTTTCAAACTCAGTGCCTATTTGCTTGACATCATGGGAAAATCAAAAGAAATCAGCCAAGGCCTCAGAAAAAACAATTGTAGACCTCCAAGTCTGGTTCATCCTTGGGAAATGCCTGAAGGTACTGTGTTCATCTGTACAAGCAATAGTATGCAAGTATGAACGCCATGGGACGACGCAGTTGTCATACCGCTCATGAAGGAGACTCGTTCTGTCTCCTAGAGATGAATGTATTTGGTGCGAAAAGTGCAAATCAATCCCAGAACAACAACAAAGGACCTTATGAAGATGCTGGAGGAAACAGGTACAAAAGTATATAAATCCACAGTAAAACAAGTTTTATATCGACATAACCTGAAAGGTCGCTCAGCAAGAAAGAAGCCACTCCTCCAAAACCACCATAAAAAAGACTTTGCAACTGGATATGTGGACAAAGATCATACTTTTTGGAGAAATGTCTTCTGGTCTGATGAAACAAGAATAGAACTGTTTGGCCATAACGATCATCGTTATGTTTGGAGAATTAAGGGGGATGCTTGCAAGCTGAAGAACACCATCCCAACCGTGAAGCACGGGGGTGGCAGCATCATGTTGTCGGGGTGCTTTGCTGCAGGAGGGACAGATGCACTTCACAAAATAGATGGCATCATGAGGCGCGAAAATTATGTGGATATTTTGAAGCAACATCTCAAGACATCAGTTAAAGCTTGTTCAGAAATGTGTCTTCAAAATGGACAATGACCCCAAGCATACTTCCAAAGTTGTGGCAAAATGGCGTAAGGACAACAAAGTCAAGGTATTGGAGTGGCCCTCACAAAGCCCTGACCATAATCCTATAGAAAATTTGTGGGCAGAACTGAAAAAGTGTGTGCGAGCAAGGAGGACTACAAACCTGACCCAGTTACACCAGCTCTGTCAGGAGGAATGAGCCAAAATTCACCCAACATATTGTGGGAAGCTTCTGGAAGGCTACGCAAAATGTTTGACCCAATTTAAACAATTTCAAGGCAATGCTACCAAATACTAATTGAGTGTAGGTAAACTTCTGACCCACTGTGATGAAAGATGAAATGTGATGAAAGAAATAAAAGCTGAAATAAATAATGCTCTCTACTATTATTCTGACATTTCACATTCTTAAAATAAAGTGGTGATCCTAACTGATCTAAAACATGGAATTCTTACTCAGATTAAATGTCAGGAATTGCAAAAAAAACTGAGTTTAAATGTATTTGGCTAAGGTATATGTAAACTTCTGACTTCAACTGTACATATGAGATGAGTAATGCAACATATGTAAATGTTATTAAAGTGACTTGTAATGATTTCAAGTCGATGTATATAGTGCAGCAGCCTCTAATGTGCTAGTGATGGCTATTTTAAGGTCTGATGGCCTTGAGATAGAAGCTGTTTGACCTCGCCTTCTGGATGACATCGTGGTGAACAGGCAGTGGTTCGGGTGGTTGTTTTCCATGTTGATCTTTTTGGCCTTCCTGTGACATCGGGTGCTGCAGGTGTCCTGGA
Organism: Oncorhynchus gorbuscha; assembly: GCF_021184085.1. Lineage (NCBI taxonomy): Eukaryota > Metazoa > Chordata > Actinopteri > Salmoniformes > Salmonidae > Oncorhynchus > Oncorhynchus gorbuscha. Next base: position 54,104,255 of record NC_060191.1, read on the forward strand.
GGGCAGGATGTTTGTCCCCGGTGATGCGTTGGTCAGACCGCACCACCCTCTGGAGAGCTCTGTGGTTGCGGGTGGTGCAGTTGCCGTGATACAGCCCGACAGGATGCTCTCAATTTTGCATCTGTTAAAGTTTGAGGGTTTTAGGTGCCTCCTGAGGTTGAAGAGATCCTGGTTTGATCTCAGGCTGTGTCGCAGTCGGCCACGACCGGGAGACCCATGAGACAGCGTACAATTGGCCCAGCGTCGTCCAGGTTAGGGGAGGGTTTGGCCGGCCTTGTTGTCTTTGTCACATCGCGCTCTAGCGACTCCTTTGGTGGGCCAGGCGCAGTGCACGCCGACACGGTCGCCATGTGTGTGAAATTTCCTCTGACACACTGGTGCGGCTGGCTTCCGGGTTAAGCGAGCATTGTGTCAAGAAGCAATGCGGCTTGGCGGGGTCGTGTTTTGTAGGACGCACGGCTCTCGACCTTTGCCTCTCCCGAGTCTGTACGGGAGTTGCAGCGACGAGACAAGATTGTAACTACCAATTGGATATCACGAAAAAGGTGTAAAAAAAAAGTTAAACTTCTGAGGTGGCCGGTGGAGAAAGCCTGTTTTAGGGTCAGATGGCCCAGGGTAAAGGTCTATTTGGGGCGATACTCATCCCTGCCATTAGCTGCAATTTGGTCACCTCTTCCAGGAAGGTCCATGTCCATGACTTTGATGACAATAATATACAATTAACATGAGGCAGCAATGACTGACATATGTTATCTATTTAGAAAAAATAGTTACACTTTTCATGCATAAACAGACACACAACTAAATAGGTACATAACACTTACCATGTCTTGAGGCCTTAGACCTTTTGTCACATTCTGACCTTTATTTCCTTTGGTTTGTCTTTATTTAGTATGGTCAGGGCGTGAGTTGGGGTGGGCAGTCTATGTTTTTGTTTCTATGTTTGGTTTCTGTTTCGGCCTAGTATGGTTCTCAATCAGAGGCAGGTGTCGTTAGTTGTCTCTGATTGAGAATCATACTTAGGTAGCCTGGGTTTCACTGATGGTTTGTGGGTGTTTGTTTCCTGTGTCAGTGTTTGTGCCACACGGGACTGTTTCGGTTCGTTTATATTCACTTTATTGTTTTTGTATTTCATAGCGTTCAGTCTTTTCTATTAAAACATGGACACTTACAACGCTGCATATTGGTCCGATCCTTGCTACACCTCTTCAGATGATGAGGAGGAAATCTACCGTTACACCTTTTATGTCTGGGTCTTTGGTGAATTATGTTTCCTTTGCTGTCCCTCTCTATCCATTGGACAGGGGCAAGGTCAGTGGCAGGAGCAGGTGACTGTCGCTTTGCAGCTCGCTCCTTCTGATCCTAAAGTATTTATTAAAATCAAACACAGAATGGGAATCTGTCTGTGATTAAAATTACAACACAACAACATTGTGGTATGTACCCACAATTCAACTGCCCTAAAAATACACTGGGAAAATGTGGAGAAATATCACTTACAGCGAGCTTCATGTTGAAATTGTAATGCTGTTTTCATGTTGAAATTGTAATGCAGTGTTCTCGAAGTACCTCCTCAAATTTCACCTCTGCCTCATCCTGCTCTTTGCTCAAGCTCATTTCTCTATTTGTTTGAACATAAACAATAGTGCATGTTAACGTAAGAAAAACAAGTACCAAAATGTGTGATCATATACTGTGAGACACAATTACAAATTCTTATTTTCAATGACGGCGTAGGAACAGTGGTTTAACTGCCTTGTTAAGGGGCAGAATGACAGATATCTTTTTTTTTCAACTCGGGATTTGATCTTCCAACCTCCCGGTAACTAGTCCAACGCTCTAACCACTAGGCTACTATGCCTTTTGCATACAATGTATATAGACTCCCTTTTTTTTCCTACTGTGTTATTGACTTGTTAATTGTTCACTCCATGTGTAAGTCTGTGTTGTCTGTTCACACTGCTATGCTTTATCTTGGCCAGGTCGCAGTTGCAAATGAGAACTTGTTCTCAACTAGCCTACCTGGTTAAATAAAGGTGAAATAAAAAAGAATATAAAAATTATTTCCAGTGCATCCGGAAAGTATTCAGACCCCTTAAATATTTCCACATTTTGTTACGTTACAGCCTTATTCTAAAATGTATTTAAAAAAATGTTTCCTCATCAATCTACACATTATACCCCATAATGACAAAGCCAAAACATCAATCTCAGAGGATGGGACAATTTGCTTTGTCCTCTAGTTGTAAAATGAGTATAGTAGGTGTCTACAAAGGGGTGAGGAACACATTGATGCAGACAGGTGGCGCTAGTTTGTTCTGACCCTAATAAACCGGTCATCATTAGGACATGGCAGGTCAAATCAAATCAAATCAAATCAAATTTTATTTGTCACATACACATGGTTAGCAGATGTTAATGCGAGTGTAGCGAAATGCTTGTGCTTCTAGTTCCGACAATGCAGTGATAACCAACAAGTAATCTAACTAACAATTCCAAAAAAAAATACTGTATTATACACAGTGTAAGGGGATAAGGAACATGTACATAAGGATATATGAATGAGTGATGGTACAGAGCAGCATACAGTAGATGGTATCGAGTACAGTATATACATATGAGATGAGTGTGTAGACAAAGTAAACAAAGTGGCATAGTTAAAGTGGCTAGTGATACATGTGTTACATAAGGATGCAGTCGATGTTGTAGAGTACAGTATATACATATGCATATGAGATGAATAATGTAGGGTAAGTAACATTATATAAGGTAGCATTGTTTAAAGTGGCTAGTGATATATATTATATATTTATATTTACATCATTTCCATCAATTCCCATTATTAAAATGGCTGGAGTTGGGTCAGTGTCAATGACAGTGTGTTGGCAGCAGCCACTCAATGTTAGTGGTGGCTATTTAACAGTCTGATGGCCTTGAGATAGAAGCTGTTTTTCAGTCTCTCGGTCCCAGCTTTGATGCACCTGTACTGACCTCGCCTTCTGGATGATAGCGGGGTGAACAGGCAGTGGTTCGGGTGGTTGATGTCCTTGATGATCTTTATGGCCTTCCTGTAACAACGGGTGGTGTAGGTGTCCTGGAGGGCAGGTAGTTTGCCCCCGGTGATGCGTTGTGCAGTCCTCACTACCCTCTGGAGAGCCTTACGGTTGAGGGCAGAGCAGTTGCCGTACCAGGCGGTGATACAGCCCGCCAGGATGCTCTCGATTGTGCATCTGTAGAAGTTTGTGAGTGCTTTTGGTGACAAGCCGAATTTTTCAGCCTCCTGAGGTTGAATAGGCGCTGCTGCGCCTTCTTCACGACGCTGTCAGTGTGAGTGGACCAATTCAGTTTGTCTGTGATGTGTATGCCGAGGAACTTAAAACTAGCTACCCTCTCCACTACTGTTCCATCGATGTGGATAGGGGGTGTTCCCTCTGCTGTTTCCTGAAGTCCACAATCATCTCCTTAGTTTTGTTGACGTTGAGTGTGAGGTTATTTTCCTGACACCACACTCCAAGGGCCCTCACCTCCTCCCTGTAGGCCGTCTCGTCGTTGTTGGTAATCAAGCCTACCACTGTTGTGTCGTCCGCAAACTTGATGATTGAGTTGGAGGCGTGCGTGGCCACGCAGTCGTGGGTGAACAGGGAGTACAGGAGAGGGCTCAGAACGCACCCTTGTGGGGCCCCCGTGTTGAGGATCAGCGGGGAGGAGATGTTGTTGCCTACCCTCACCACCTGGGGGCGGCCCGTCAGGAAGTCCAGTACCCAGTTGCACAGGGCGAGGTCCTCTCCACTATGGTGACTGTGTAGATATCACATAGACGGTACAGAAAATCATCTTTGTAGATACCATCCTGACTGCATAACCTCATGGCTCATGATCTCTTGACATCATCATTTTGATTGTGACCATCGGGAGGGGTTACATCAGAGAAATTGGGATTGCTATAGATGCAATCCCTGGGGAACCAGTTCATATGAGTCATACCAAACTGTCAGTACTTATTGTGACATCGACACACACAGCTGAGCTGTTCTTGTCTCTAATTACTCTGTATTATGTCATCCTTCATGTTTTGTGTGGACCCCAGGAGGAGTAGCTACTGCTTTTGCATCAGCTAGGATCCTAATAAAATAACAGAACCATTGACGTGAATAAGATGAGGTACTATAGATCACAGAGATAAATCAATCATGGAACAAGGTTAATACTATTAAGCGTTAACATATCAATCAGTGGCTTCGGCACAGGTGCATGAGTGGAAAATCAATCAGTGAGGCCATTAAACAGGTTGACTGGCAGTGGCCGGTCGTCTCTCTGCTTGAACCACAGGATGTGTACTATGGGGATTACAGTGACTGATGCTGCGTTTGAGTGGACATGGCTTTCCTGCTGCCTGCTGCTATATATATCTCCACCACACCCCCGAGACTTTGATCCCAAGGCTAATTCTCTTGAATTGTCCAAATCCACTCTGACGAGAGTGACAGCACACACCAGGAGAGAGAGAGACAGAGAAATAGAGAGAGAGAGAGAGAGCTGGTGGGGGCACAGCCTGCTTAGTCTTGACTGAAGGAGTGAAACGTCTCCTCGGCAGACTGCGCGTGATCAGCTGCACACTTACAGAGCCAATGTAACAGTGCACGCCGCTGGATGGTGTGCATGTTTCATGTCCCACAGATTTCCTGCACTGTGTGTCCACTTGGCAGAGGGACAGGCTGATGTCACCCACCCAACATCCATAATCAAATGAGACGCTAATCCCACAATCCCACTTCTGCAAAGCCCTACCCGTAGAGAGAGGGGGAGAGAGAAAAAGAGAGGTAGAGGGGGAGAGAGAGAGAGAGACAGAGAGGGGGAAGCTGGTAGACAGAGAAGCCCAGAGGCTGTGGACTAGTGGACCACGTTTATTTTTTATGTCAGTCCCATGTTGACCCAAAGAAGGAGCGACCTTACAGATCACAGTCTCCACCCTCAGAACCCCTCCCACGTGGACCCCGTCACAGCCCATCCAGGCGTCACCCTGGAGACCAGCTGCTCCCCTGAGGGGCCAGCGGAGGGAGAGTGCTGTAGGAGCTGCACCCCTCCGTCTGCACCCCCTCCTCGGCCCCCTATGCCTACCATGGGAGTGACCACCTTGGAAGGCGTGGAGGTCTGCCAGGATGGGGAGGACTTCTGCCTGACCACAGAAGGGTAAGACTCCTCTCTGATTGTGTGTGTGGATCACACAGGTGTGCAGTGATGCTCTAGTTACAATTGATAATCACTGTTATGGAGATGTTGACCTGTGTCAGGACCTCATATTAGAGTGTAGAAATTATAGAAAGCACCAGTGGCAAAGTGTAAAGAAAGTGTGGGTTTGGGGAAGTAGAGAGTCAAATTGGTGTATGGGTGTATGGGTGAGTGAATCAGTGGTGGAGCTGAACATATGTGTTATCTGTGGTCTGTCATCAGTTTACACATTGTGATTTGTCCCCGTTTCCTGCCCACAATCCTCCTGCGCTACCATGAAGTGAGTGACCATGTTAGCTTCTTACTGACAGGCTGGCAGAGGAATGTTCAGGAGCGAGGGAGGAGATTACATCTAGGCTTAACCAGCTGAACATTTTCCATCACAGATGACACACAAACAGCTTATCCATGCACACAGCACAGTCAATAACATATGATAAAATAAATTGGGTCAAAAAACATGCTATTTTATAAGCTGAAACAAATTTCACAGAAAACTGGACATGAATGTAAAAGTGGTTTACACAGTTGTTCTGCCGCTTTGAGACTCTTACAGCCCAGCCTCATTAAAACGAAAGGCATGTCAACAGGAGTGAGTGATGGCCACTGTGACAGAAGGCCATAATACCAGACTTTCACTGGGAGGAGCGTTGAGAATGGGGAGACAGAACTTCAGTTCCTCTTAATCCTCGGGGGGCTTTTCTGGAAAACATAAACAGATTTAAAGTGGAAATAACTCAGGCTCACGCAGTGGAAATAATTCTGGCTCATACAGTGAATGGGAAACTACGTTTCTCCGTTTTAGCATGGAGGCTTGGCTTTGGACGCAGCGATATGATGACCACATTCTGCCAATACATCACATAATGAAAAACAAAAAGATGGACAAGGACATATTACATTTTTATATGATAAAATCCATAAGCAATCTAATCTGAAGCTCAGTGCTAAATGTGTGTGTTTGTGTGTGTGTGCTCGCACATGCATGACTGTGTGGGTTGAGGGGCCATGTGAACATGGTGATTAGGCTCACCACAACTGGGATTCACTCTGCTACCTCACAGACCAGTCCCAGCCACTCAGCTATAGCACTGACCCCTCTGACCAATGAAGGGCCTGTTTCAAAGTGATGCGGGACACGCAATATGGCCTGCATTCATGGGCATGAGGGACTAGAGAGAATTATCAGGCAATATCAGGCAGTGATGCAACCAGGATGCTCTTGATGGTGCAGCTTTAGAACCTTTTGAGAATCTGAGTACCCATGCCAAATCTTTTCAGGGGGAATGGGTTTTGTCGTGCCCTCTTCACGACTGTCTTGGTGTGCTTGGACCATGTTATTTTGTTGGTGATGTGGACACCAAGGAACTTGAAGCTCTCAACCTGCTCCACTACAGCCCCGTCGATTTCCTGTAGTCCACGATCATCTCCTTTGTCTTGAGGTTGTTGTCCTGGCACCACACGGTCAGGTATCTGACCTCCTCCCTGTAGGCTGTCTCGTCGTATTCGGTGATCAGTCCTACCACTGTGTCATTGGCAAACTTAATGATGGTTTTGGAGTCGTGCCTGGCTGTGCAGTCATGAGTGAACAGGGAGTACAGGAGGGAACTGATCACGCATCCCTGAGGGGCCCCTGTGTTGAGGATCAGCATGGATGATGTGTTGTTACCTACCCTTACCACCTGGGGGCAGCCCATCAGGAAGTCCAGGATCCAGTTGCAGAGAGAGGTGTTTAGTACCAGGGTCCTTGGCTTATTTATTAGCTTTGAGGGAATTATGGTGTTGAATGCTAAGCTGTAGTCAATGAATAGCATTTTCACATAGGTGTTAATTTTGTCCAGGTGGGAAAGGGCGGTGTGGAGTGCAATAGAGATTGCATCATCTGTGAATTTGTTAGGGTGGTATGCAAATTGGAGTGTGTCTAGGTCAGCACATGTCGCAGTACACGTCCTGGTAATCCGTCTGGCCCTGCGGCCTTGTGAATGTTGACCTGTTTAAAGGTCTTACATCGGCTGTGGAGAGCGTGATCACACAGTCATTTGGAACAGCTGGTGCTCTCATGCATGTTTCAATCTTATTTGCCTCAAAGCTAGCATAGAAGTAGTTTAGCTTGTCTGGTAGGCTCGTGTCACTGGGCAGCTCACGGCTTTTTTCATTTTGTAGTCTGTAATGGTTTTCAAGCCCTGCCACATCCGTGTAGTACTACACAGCCAGTGTAGTACAATTCGATCTTAGTCCTGTATTGACACTTTGCCTGTTTGATGGTTCGTTGGAGGGCATAGCAGGATTTCTTATAAGCTTCCGGGTTAGAGTCCCGCTCTTTGAAAGCGGCAGCTCTAGCCTTTATCTCAGTGTGGATGTTGCCTGTAATCCATGGATTCTGGTTGGGGTTATCCCCAGGTTACTCTGGGGACAACGACGTCGATGCACTTATTGATGAAGCCAATGATTGATGTGGTGTACTGCTCAATGCCATAGGAAGAATCCCGGTACATATTCCAATCTAGGGTCTACTCTGGTGCCAGGATTGCCAGCGCTAACAAGGGTTACATCAATACCACCTGATCCAAGGTTTTGTGTAGCTCAATAGCATATATTCCTTCTGAGACACTTGTGCATGCAGAATTGTGTATGTGTACAGTGTAGTATGAGTAAGATGTGTCTTTTTGTTTCTGTCTACTAAGCCATGTAAAGTGTTGAATCAATGCTGAGTGTGAATGTGTTTCTGTCTAAGTGTACTGCTTTCCTGTAGTTTATCCCAGTGGCTTTGTACAGTATATACTTTGTGTGTGATATCAGTTAGTTCTGCTATCTTTTACACACAGAGGGATGGAGGCGCTTGGTGCCCAGGAGTCATCGATGGGCGAGATGTCACCGCAGAGGAATAATGAGAACAGGTTACCTTTCCAGGTACATATTCACCCAACCTCTGCATCTATGTTCAATATCACATATATGCTTCTCGTTCCAAATGCCATTAATAAATGGCATGCTAATCAATAGATTATGATGGGTCTTCTAATAAGGTTTATAATACAGGTGTCTATACTAGTGAATTAATGTCACCATCCATGTCAGCCTACATTCAATCACCCACCTGTGGACCCTCCCTCTGCCTACAGATCTTCCCAGAACCAGTGGAGGTGTCTCTGAGTCCAGAAGGCTCTCCCAATCACCTGCAGCAGTTCAGTCCCTCAGAGAAGGAGCGGCTTCCCTCCATCATGGTGGAGCCCACGGACATGAGCGAAGTGGAGAGTGGCGAGTTACGGTGGCCCCCGGAAGACATGGAATTATGTTCTGAGGAGGATGATCTGTTCCTGGAGCAGTGTATCCCCCCAGCCAACATTGCAGACTGGGGAGAGGAGGAGGAAGAGAAGTCTGTTGTCATCAACCACCAACAGAACACATCACTCATTGGTATGTTGTGTGCATCTCTGTATCTCTCTCTATAAATGTTTGTTCTCTTTCTTTTTTAAGACTCTCTTACTTTAATCCATGCTTCTTTGCTTGCGTAGATGAAAGACCAATAGGATCATGAGTCATTCTTTCTAACACTCTTATAATGTATTATTATGTCTGTCTTACAGACCTCCAGTCAGATGCGTTCAGGGATGAAACACCTATTCTACCACCTAGCAGCTCACCTGCCCTGAACTGAGTCACCAACCTCAACCCCTGCTATCTTCCCGAGGAAACCACTCACAGACCATGGGTCACAGGTCAATAGGAAACAGATTCCTGGACAGAATGGTACCACAGTTCAAATATTGTCCAACAATGAAAGGAGATAACTTATTTACATAACGTTGAAGATTAAGTTAGGCAGTAGTGTAATGTTCTATGCAAAATGTCATAAATAAAACCAAGGACAGCTCTGAGAGAGAAGGGTTATCTGAAGGAGTTATGTGAAGAAGAATATCTAACACTATCTATCAAGAGTGCTTATTTTAAGAAAAGTACTAACACTCATCTGTGGAAAGAAGGAAATAACACTTTGCTGACATTTGTCATTTTTTCATGAAGTCATTACTTCATTTATTATTTTCCCCTATTTCCAAGGGCCCAACAGTGGTTTTGGAGTACATTGTAGTCCATACTAGAGTTCGTAATTGTATAATGTATACATATGTTTATTGCATTGTTTAAATTATAGGAATGCCAAGGGATATGTAGTGTGGTCGACCGATTATGATTTTTCAACACCGATACCAATTATTGGAGGACCAAAAAAGCCGATACCGATATTAATCTGCCCCCCCAAAATTATTCGTAATAATGACAATTACAACAATACTGAATGAACACTTATTTTAACTTAATATAATACATCAATAAAATGAATTTAACTTCAAGTAAATAATGAAACATGTTCAATTTGGTTTAAATAATGCAAAAACAAAGTGTTAGAGAAGAAAGTAAAAGTGCAATATGTGCTATGTAAGAAAGCTAACATTTAAGTACCTTGCTCAGAACATGAGAACATATGAAAGCTGGTGGTTCCTTTTAACATGGGTCTTCAATATTCCCAGGTAAGAAGTTTTAGGTTGTAGTTATTATAGGAATTATAGGACTATTTCCCTCTATACCATTTGTATTTCATTAACCTTTGACTATTGGATGTTCTTATAGGCACTTTAGTATTGCCAGTGTAACAGTATAGCTTCCGTCCCTCTCCTCGCTCCTCCCTGGGCTCGAATCAGGAACACAACGAAAACAGCCACCATCAAAGCAGCTTTACTCATGCAGAGCAAGGGGAACAACTACTAGAAGGCTCAGAGCGAGTGACGTTTGAAACGCTATTACCACGCGCTAACTAGCCAGCCATTTCACTTCAGTTACACCAGCCTCACCTCGGGAGTTGATAGGCTTGAAGTCATAAACAGCGCAATGCTTGATGCACAACAAAGAGCTGCTGGCAAAACGCACAAAAGTGCTGTTTGAATGAATGTTGACGTGCCTGCTTCTGCCTACCACCGCTCAGTCAGATACTTAGATACTTGTATGCTCAGTCAGATTATATGCAAAGCAGGACACGCTAGATAATATCTAGTAATATCATCAACCATGTGTTGACTAGTGATTATGATTGATTGTTTTTTATAAGATAAGTTTAATGCTAGCTAGCAACTTATCTTGGCTTACTGCATTCGCGTAACCGGCAGTCACCTTGTGGAATGTAACGAGAGAGAGGCAGGTCGTTATAGCGCTGGACTAGTTAACTGTAAGGTTGCAAGATTGGATCACCCGAGCTGACAAGGTGAAAATCTGTCATTCTGCCCCTGAACAAGGCAGTTAACCCACTGTTCCTAGGCCGTCATTGAAAATAAGAATGTGTTCTTAATTGACTTGCCTAGTTAAATAAAGGCAATCGGTTGACCTCTAATATGTAGCCTGGTACGCCACCCCACGTGGTCCAAAGAGTTGTCAGCCAGGTTAGGGGATATGGCACTTCACCCATAAGGGTTAGACATACCAACCTGGCTGTGGGCTTTACCACAAGCGATAGATTTATCAGTGTTGGCCTAAACCAAGAATGGGCAACTCCAGTCTTCAGGGGCCTGATTGGTGTCACAATTTTGGGCCAGCCCCAGCTAGCACACGCGACTCCAATAATTAACTAATCAATTAATTAATTATGTTCTTCAGTTTAGAATGAAATTAGTTTAATCGGCTGTGTTTGCGAGGGATGGGGATCAAGTGTGACACTACTCCAGGCTCGAGGACTGGAGTTACCCATCCCTGGCCTAAACCTTTCAAACTAATCTCTGAACCTCAAAGCCAGTTCCACTGCTTTTAAAAAATTGTTCCCCTCTAATCACTGGCTGATTTAGACCTGGAACACCAGGTGGGTTCAATTAATTATCAGGTAGAATAGAAAACCAGCAGGCTCCGGACCTCATAGGGTAAGAGTTGAATACCCATAGACCAGGGTTTCCAAAATTCAGTCCTGGGCACCCCCCGGGTGCATGTTTTGGAATTTGCCCTAGCACTACACACAGTGGTGGTAAAAGTACCCAAATGTCATACTTGAGTAAAAGTAAAGATTCCTTAATAGAAAATTACTAAAGTAAAAGTCATCCAGTAAAATTCTACTTGAGTAATAGTCTAAAAGTATTTGGTTTTAAATGTACTTAAGTATCAAAAGTAAATGTAATTGCTAAAATATACTTGAGTATTAAAAGTAAAAGTATAAATCATTTCAAAGGGCTTATATTAAAGCAAACCAGATGCACCATTTTCTTTTTATCCTTTTAATTGTTTTTTTACAGATAGCAAGGGGCACACTTCAATACTCAGACTTCAATACTCAGACATCATTTGTGTTTAATGAGTCCAACAGATCAGAGGCAATAAGGATGACCGGGGGATGTTCTCTTGATAAGTGCATGAATTTGACCATTTTCCTGTCTTGCTAGCCAATCAAAATATACTTTTGGGTGTCAGGGAAAATGTATGGAGTAAAAAGTACATTATTTTCTTCAGGAATGTAGTGAAGTAAAAGCAAAAGTATAAATAGTAAAGTAAAGTACTGATACCCCAAAAAACCTAGGTAAAATACTTTAAAGTACTACTTAAGTACTTTACACCACTGACTACACAGCTGATTCAAATAATCAAAGCTTTATAATGAGTTGGTTATTTGAATCAGCTGTGTAGTGCTAGGGAAAAAAACTAAATGTGCACCCGTTAGGAAAACCTGGGCCGAGACCACACTTATATGGGCACCCGATAGTGGTTGCTAGATCTGCACTATTGTCTAGGATTGATGTGCATTCCCGGTAATACACTTCTGCCCATCCGTGGACCAACTTGTGCATAAAGCATCCACCATTCAGGCTGTAAAGGCATCATTTTCCTACTTAACCAACTTTAATGGCAAGCCGCTGGAAAAAAAACTGGAAAACTATGCTTTGGCTGAACGCGGTGTGCAACATTCTAAGTTGTCCAAAAATAGTTATGTAGTTGTTTTCTTTATTAAGACAGTACACATATTTTTCAGGGCGGCTAACCATTAAAGCTCGTTGGTTGCTTAGGCTAGGGCACCCACAAGAGTAAACACATGCAAACCCTGAAGGTACTTGTTGATATCAAAAGGGAACAACACAGTTATTGTGTCTGCCTTTGGCAGTTTAATATGGAGATACAGTTATATATTAAACATATGTGCATTACAGGTGCTGTCATCATTCTCAACATGTGTGTATAGCTTTGGCCTCCCAACAAATTGTAAATATGAACAATGTCACGTTTTTTTTTACGTAACAGTACTGTAATAAGCATAAGGACTAACAATAAAGTTGTGAAATTCAGATTTAGTAGTGTAGTTAGACAAGGATTCTGTAAGGCTTGCTGTGTAAATGAACAATGATGACACTAATTGCTGCTAATATTAGCAATGTAGCTCAGGGGAAATACCTTTTTGAAAAAATATATGATATAAGCTATGCACAAAAGTATATATACAGTACATTACGACTCAATTTACCTTTCAAATGTTTGTGAAAAGTAGAATAGTTTCTACCTGATTAGAAGTAGGCCTGGGCTACAATATATATTGCATTCGGAAAGTATTTAGATCTTTTCACTTTTTCCATATTTTGTTATGTTACAGCCTTATTTGAAAATGTATGAAAAAAAATCCCCTCAATACACACAACGTCCCAGACTGACAAAGCAAAGGTTTCAGACCCCTTTACTCAAGACTTTATTGAAGCACCTTTGGCAGCGATTACAGCCTCAACACTTCTTGGGTATGATGCTACAAGCTTGGCACACATGTATTTGGGGAGATTCTCCCATTCTTCTCTGCAGATCCTCTCAAGATCTGCCAGGTTGAATGGGGAGCGTCGCTGCACAACTATTTTCAGGTCTCTCCAGAGATGTCGATCAAGTTCAAGTCCGGGCTCTGGCTGGGCTACTCAAGGACATTCAGAGACTTGTTCCGAAGCCCCTCTTGCATTGGCTGTGTATTGTCGTGTCTTTGGCTATGCCGGATTAAGTGATATGACATGCAAATCTATATTTTTTTATCTGTAATTAATATTACCTGATTAAGCTAAACAGGTTAATGTAATTAACTAGAAAGTCGGGGCACCACAAAATAATGTTTATAGAGCTGTTATCTTCCAAATAAACTCTTAAAGACCTGGTAATCTTTTACCTCCATAGCAGTCAATATTTAATCGTCACTTTATTTAGTCTAATCTGAAAGTTGTAAATTCTTGGTTGTCTTCACGAACCCTGGCTAACAAGTTGAATCAGCAATACAAAATTGGGTTTAATTATGTATTTACTAAATACCCAAATAATCACACAGAATTATATATACACAGAATGTGTCATACATTGATTACAAATTATGTCATAAAGGAAAACATCCCTAGGGGACAGAACAGATACGACGGCTGGTTACACAAAGAGAGTGGGATGTGTTTGAGTGAAAGATTGGGAAGACTGAGGAGCAAAAAAGGTTTTGTGTCTCTATCGGGCCGTAGGCAGCTATGCTATCGTAAATACAGTATCTTATGCATTCTAAATAGCCGCCCATTTGAAAAAGGAGAATGCAAAAACATATTTATTCTGAGCTGCACTTCGGTAGATTGTTCGTAGATGGGAGTCCGGGTGGACCAGCATGGATCTCTGGTCCCCTGAAGACTGTCTAGTGGTGAACTGGAGTGTGGTAGAATGGATACTCTGTCCGTCCTCTCCTAGCCCACTTGTTTTCTTCAATAGTTAATATTAACAAAGGGATCTTCAATAGTCACATCGGTAGAGTAGAGAGAGGAAAAAGGGGAAAGGTATTTATGAGGGTCATAAACCTCCCCCTCAGGCCAACTTCATGACAGTACTTAGGGTCATTGTCCTGTTGGAAGGTGAACCTTCGCCCCAGTCTGAGGTCCTGAGCGCTCTGGAATAGGTTTTCATCAAGGATCTCTCTGTACTTTACACCATTCATATTTTCTCAATTCTGACTAGTATCCCTGTCCCTGCAGCTGAAAAACATCCCATACCCTTCCCCAGATCTGTGTCTCGACACAATCCTGTCTCGGAGCTCTATGGACAATTCCTTCGACCTCATGGCTTGGTTTTTGCTCTGACATGCACAGTTAACTGTGAGACCTTATATAGACGGGTGTGTGCCTTTCCAAATCATATCCAATCAATTGAATTTACCACAGGTGGATTCTAATCAAGTTGAAAAAACATCTCAAGGATGATCAGTGGAAACAGGATGCACCTGAGCTCAATTTCGAGTCTCATAGCAAAGTGTCTGAATACTTATGTAAGTAAGTTTTATATGTTTTATACATTTGCAAGAAATTCTAAAAATGGTTTGTCATTATGGGCTATTGTGTGTAGATTGATGATGAAAATGTATTTAATTTATTTTAGAATAAGGCTGTAACGTAACAAAATGTGGAAGTGAAGGGGTCTGAATACTTTCCGAATTCACTGTAAGGGGATTAATACAGTTGTATCCAGCAACTGGCGTTTTACTCGGGTGAAATCAATGGGAAATGAAGAAGAAAAGTTTAAGTACACTGGGGTAGAGGAAGAAAAACAAACATAAAAGGCTGTAAACTGCTGTTACACAATGCTAACATGATTAAAATTATATTAAACGGTACCTTTCACGTCAGAGTTTATATTTTAAGCTCATAGAAACGGTAACAAATTTGGAGGCACTGTTGAGATTTATTTTTATGTGAGCACCGGCCCATATTCCTTGAATGGACAACGAGTGAGAGACATTGGTAGAATAGCCAGCTAGCTAACGTTACCGGGCTAACCACCAAACCAATTTTAGCTATCTTGCCATTGCCTGCATTGTCGTTGTTGCCAAGTGAGTAGGACAATATGAGTCAAGAGAGGGAAACATTGGATGAAATCGAACAGAGTTTTTGGACTTTAACTCTTTAACCTCAGTTAAAGTCCAAAAACTCTGTTCGATTTCATACAATGTCTGTATATTGTGGAATAGGAGGTGTAGATGACTTTGAAGTAAAAGGAAAGAGCCATTGCGCCACAAACTAATTGAAGGTTACTGCGAGAAGAAGGAAGAAGGCTTCAACTAAAAGATTAAATGAAAGGAATATCGAACTTGGAGGACGCTGTGAAAAGTCTGCCTACATGTCCCAGTCAGTCGGCGCCAACGACGCAAGTGGACAGCGAACCCAGCGGAGAGACAGGAGCTGCGGCAGGACAAAAAGTGGGAGAGGCTCCTCAGCCCAGCAGAGAGGTGGGCCCAGCTCCAGCAAGGCACACACCACAGAGAGAGAGTGGAGTATGCCCAGTCATAAAGTCTTTAAAATCCATGGACAGATCAGAATCAGAAAGATAAGCTCAGCTTCAGCAGCCTAGAATATCAGATTGAAAATGGACTGAGAAAAGGATACAGTGAATTAGACATCATAGAAGCAGTAATTAGAGCTGTGAGGCCAGGGCTTATGATGAGAAGTTATCTGGAGGGAAAACAGACATGACACTACACACTAAGGCAAATCTTGAGGACACATTATGCAGAGAAGGATGCTACTGAACTGTATCACAAGTTGACTAAGGTAACACATGAGCCGGGAGAGTCCGCTTTGGACTTACTAGTCCCAGAAAGTGTTATCATCCTCAGCTCGTTCCCAATCAGGACTGAAATATGGCACAGAGTTAGTCAAGAACCATTGTTACTGGATTAACAACGATAACGTCAGGGCGGAGATGAGTGCGGCGGAGATGAGGGGGCATCTCCAGAAAATTAACACCAGTGATGAACTGTTGCTTGAGAAAATGCAAATTATCCAGGGAAACCACCCCAGCATAGAGGTCTGTGGAGAAAATATCCACCCCAGCATAGAGGTATGTGGAGAAAATAACCACCCCAGCATAGAGGTATGTGGAGAAAAGTACCACCCCAGCATAGAAGTCTGTGGAGAAAAGTACCACCCCAGCATAGAAGTCTGTGGAGAAAAGAACCACCCCAGCATAGAGGTATGTGGAGAAAAGAACCACCCCAGCATAGAGGTATGTGGAGAAAAGAACCACCCCAGCATAGAGGTATGTGGAGAAAAGAACCACCCCAGCATAGAGGTATGTGGAGAAAAGAACCACCCCAGCATAGAGGTATGTGGAGAAAAGAACCACCCCAGCATAGAGGTATGTGGAGAAAAGAACCACCCCAGCATAGAGGTATGTGGAGAAAAGAACCACCCCAGCATAGAGGTATGTGGAGAAAAGAACCACCCCAGCATAGAGGTATGTGGAGAAAAGAACCACCCCAGCATAGAGGTATGTGGAGAAAAGAACCACCCCAGCCTAGAGGTATGTGGAGAACAGAACCACCCCAGCATAGAGGTATGTGGAGAAAAGAACCACCCCAGCATAGAGGTATGTGGAGAACAGAACCACCCCAGCATAGAGGTATGTGGAGAACAGAACCACCCCAGCATAGAGGTATGTGGAGAACAGAACCACCCCAGCCTAGAGGTATGTGGAGAACAGAACCACCCCAGCATAGAGGTATGTGGAGAACAGAACCACCCCAGCATAGAGGTATGTGGAGAACAGAACCACCCCAGCCTAGAGGTATGTGGAGAACAGAACCACCCCAGCATAGAGGTATGTGGAGAACAGAACCACCCCAGCCTAGAGGTATGTGGAGAACAGAACCACCCCAGCCTAGAGGTATGTGGAGAAAAGAACCACCCCAGCCTAGAGGTATGTGGAGAACAGAACCACCCCAGCATAGAGGTATGTGGAGAAAAGAACCACCCCAGCATAGAGGTCTGTGGAGAAAAGAACCACCCCAACAAAAGCAGTAAAATGTTGAGAGCACTGAGTCTGAGAGCTCAGATGAGGATTCTTATCCAGTATTCATCAACAAGCCATGTAGGGTTGAAGAGAGCAGATAGAGTAGCACACAGCTAGTATCAGATCAAATCAAAATCAAATCAAATGTATTTACATAGCCCTTCGTACATCAGCTGATATCTCAAAGTGTTGCACAGAAACCCAGCCTAAAACCCCAAACTGTCACGCCCTGGTCGTAATATATTGTGTTTGTCTTCATTTATTTGGTCAGGCCAGGGTGTGACATGGGTTTATTGTGGTGTGTTTTGTCTTGGGGTTTTGTGGGGTGTTGGGTGTGTGGCTTAGTGGGGTTATCTAGCAAAGTCTATGGCTGTCTGGAGTGGTTCTCAATCAGAGGCAGGTGTTTATCGTTGTCTCTGATTGGGAACCATATTTAGGCAGCCATATTCTTTGAGTGTTTTGTGGGTGATTGTTCCTGTCTTTGTGTTTGCACCAGATAGGGCTGTTTCGGTTTTCACATTTCATTATTTTGTAGTTTCTTCATGTATAGTTTTTTCCTTCATTAAAATGTCATGAATCATCATCACGCTGCATTTTGGTCAGACTCTCCTTCTCCACAAGAAAGCCGTTACACAAACAGCAAGCAATGCAGGTGTAGAAGCCCGGTGGCTAGGAAAAACTCCCTAGAAAGGCCAAAACCTAGGAAGAAACCTAGAGAGGAACCAGGCTATGTGGGGTGGCCGGTCCTCTTCTGGCTGTGCTGGGTGGAGATTATAACAGAAAATGGCCAAGATGTTTAAATGTTCATAAATGACCAGCATGGTCCAATAATAATAAGGCAGAACAGTTGAAACTGGAGCAGCAGCACGGCCTGGTGGACTGGGGACAGCAAGGAGTCATCATGTCAGGTAGTCCTGAGGCATGGTCCTAGGGCTCAGGTCCTCCGAGAGAGAGAAAGAAAGACAGAAAGAGAGAATTAGAGAGAGCACACTTAAATTCACACAGGACACCGAATAGCACAGGAGAAGTACTGATATAACAAACTGACCCTAGCCCCCCGACACAAAGTACTGCAGCATAAATACTGGAGGCTGAGACATGAGGGGTGAGGAGACACTGTGGCCCCATCCGAGGATACCCCCGGACAGGGCAAAACAGGAAGGATATAACCCCACCCACTTTGCCAAAGCACAGCCCCCACAGCACTAGAGGGATATCTTCAACCACCAACTTACCATCCCGAGACAAGGCTGAGTATAGCCCACAAAGATCTCCACCACTGCACAACCCAAGGGGAGGGGGTGGGGGGTGGGGGGTGCCAACAATCAGATAATAGTGAGGAACAGGGTCAAACTTCACTGTGAAGGAGTGCCAGCCTGTCCTCAGGGAGACCCCAGAAAAGACAGGCATAGATATAGAAACAGCTAAGGGCTCAGAGATAAAGTGGACACTAATTCTTTGCAGTCACCCATGACCTTGACATCCTAACCTATAACACTTTAGGGCTGCCAAGCTCTTATCAGGATACAAACTAGAGATGCTCAGATTTCTTATTTTTTAAATCATTACTAATCAGTGTGATAATATTTAGTGGGGGGTCTTTGCCCACATAGGTAGACTGGGTATGTCTATATAGTTATATGGGTGTTAGTTCAGTTCTCACGTGTTCTCATGACCAGTACTATGTCATTTGTGTTTGTATCTCTCCCTCTATATTTGTTAATGCGTTGACATTTTTACAATTCCTGATCATAAGGAGGTCAGGTCATGATTGGGTGAGGTGTCTGTGGACAGAAATTGTGCTAAAGAAGAACAGTTCCTATTTTTTCTGGTTGTGTGCGGAGTCATCTACAAGAGGACGTTGATACATAAATCTGAAATCTGAAAGGTAAAGTACAACCTTAATTGTAACCTTAATTTTACAGTGTTCCGTGATTGATTATCTGATTGAAATTATTTCATTTTAGAGGTATTTTGCACTTGAATGACTTGAATGTCATGTAAAATGCTGACTGGTCTTGTATCACTTTATAAAGTGTGCTTGTGTTATTCCTCAATTTCAAATCCTGTTTAACCCTGTTATCACGACTAAGCCATTCCAGCATTAATGAAATGTTCATTTCCTATGGTTATTTACCTTGGTCTTGATATGGACAATTACGGATTGAAAAAAAAAACTGTGAATAAACAACTAGCAAGTCATTATAATAGTATGTAATGGTAAAAGGGGGGATACCTAGTCAGTTGTACAACTGAAAGCCTTCAACTGAAATGTGTCTTATGCATTTAACCCAACCAAGATCTTGCTTTCAATGCTTTAACAATTATACCATTCCATTCAGGGATTCTTGAAAGTCAGGACAATCCTTGTCTGGCAGTGAAACTTTATAGTTGGAAAAAAAGAAGAAGATTTTGTCGCATTATTTGAGCTTATTTTTAAAGGGCTGTGGAGAAAGGAACCACCCCAGCATAGAGGTCTGTGGCAAAAGGAATCACCCCAGCATTTTTAAAGGGGAAAGATTTGCTTCAGGAAATTCCAAAATATTTTCAATATTATTAATTTCCATATGGGCTCTATGCCCAGAAATGCCATTATCCAGAGCAAAGGATCCCAATTCCAAACTCTGCTAAGAGTAGATATTGCAGATAGATTGTAGATATTGCAGATAGATTGTAGCTTCTATCAATGTAATTGTCTGCATCACTTCCAATCTCCCATATATATTTTTGCAAATATATACATACAGTACATGCATATCTCTCTAATAATGTGCATTTATTCAAATGAACTGAAGAGAGATCTTATGTCATTTCTTGCCCTCTGACTTCAAATAATGTTTCTCTCAAAATTGATTCCGAACCAATGTGTCCGGAGATTTGGGGCTCTATTCAAATCAAATCAAATATATTTGTCCCATACACATGGTTAGCAGATGTTAATGCGAGTGTAGCGAAATGCTTGTGCTTCTAGTTCCATCAATGCAGTAATAACCAACGAGTAATCTAACCTAACAATTCCAAAACTACTACCTTATACACACAAGTGGATAAAGGGATAAGGAATATGTACATAAAGATATATGAATGAGTGATGGTACAGAACGGCATAGGCAAGATGGAGTAGATGGTATCGAGTACAGTATATACATATGAGATGAGTAATGTAGGGTATGTAAACAAAGTGGCATAGTTTAAAGTGGCTAGTGATACATGTATTACATAAAGACGCAGTAGATAATATAGAGCACAGTATATGCATATATATTTGAGATTAGTAATGTAGGGTATGTAAACATTATATTAAGTAGCATTGTTTAAAGTGGCTAGTGATACATTTTTACATCAATTTCCATCAATTTCCATTATTAAAGTGGCTGGAGTTTAGTCAGTGTTGGCAGCAGCCACTCAATGTTAGTGGTGGCTGTTTAACATTCTGATGGCCTTGAGATAGAAGCTGTTTTTCAGTCTCTCGGTCCCTGCTTTGATGTACCTGTACTGACCTCGCCTTCTGGATGATAGCGAGGTGAACAGGCAGTGGCTCGGGTGGTTGTTGTCCTTGATTATCTTTATGGCCTTCCTGTGACATCGGGTGGTGTAGGTGTCCTGGAAGGCAGGTAGTTTGCCCCCGGTGATGCGATGTGCAGACCTCACTACCCTCTGGAGAGCCTTACGGTTATGGGCGGAGCAGTTGCCATACCAGGCATTGATACAGCCCGACAGGAGGCTCTCGATCGATTTTGCATCTGTAGAAGTTTGTGAGTGCTTTTAGTGACAAGCTGAATTTCTTCAGCCTCCTGAGATTGAAGAGGCGCTGCTGCGCCTTCTTCACGACACTGTCTGTGTGGGTGGACCAATTCAGTTTGTCCGTGATGTGTATGCCGAGGAACTTAAAATGTACTACCCTCTCCACTACTGTGCAGTCGATGTGGATAGGGGGGGTGCTCCCTCTGCTGTTTCCTGAAGTCCACAATCATCTCCTTTGTTTTGTTGACGTTGAGGTTATTCAATGCAGAAGTTCAGTGTTACAACTTGAGTGAAATTTAAAGGCAATGTTCTCACTTTAGCAGAGACTGCATTCACTGTAAACGCTGCATACAGTATGTCGGCTAAAACAGAAATGACCTTCATTTCTAGCGTGCAAGCTGTTACGCTTCAACGAGACAGATTGAACCGAGCGGTTGGTTACCTCCGTGAGATTACTCTGAAATCCTAAATGAATCAGGAATGAGCCGGGTCAGCTCCACCATAATATCCTTCATGTCCTCATTACATGTGGTGCAACGAGGTGGCCTGTAAAGTGCTCTACTTTTGATAGAATTAAACAAACAATATTGAAATCACCATGGTTTGTGACGTGGTGAGGTTGGACCAAGGTGCAGAGAAGAGACAAGGAATCAGTGGTTAAGGATAAATATAGTACTTTACTGAGAAATGGTAGCTACCAATGGTAGTGGGGTGGGACAAACACTAAGTCTCAAACTCACTCAGGGGACGGACACACGCACGCACACACGCACGCATACTCCATCTCCCTTATACACTGAACAACATTTTTTGAGGAGTATTTCTGTCTGTAGTTATTGACTGATTTGCTGGGCCTGGCTCCCCAGTGGGTGGGCCTATGCCCTCCCAGGTCCACCCATGGCTGCACCCCTGCCCAGTCAAGTGTAATCCATGGATTAGGGCCTCGACAACTGTTGAAAGATAATTTAATGTTCAGTTCTCTACCATAAGCCACATCCAACGTTATTTTAGAGAATTTGGTAGTACGTCCAACCGGCCTCACAACCGTAGACCATGTGTATGGCGTTGTGTCAGCGAGAGGGTTGCTGATGTCAACTTTGTGAACAGAGGTATGGGCAGGAATAATGAACACAATTGGGGACAATTCCCAGTCATGTGAAATCCATAGATTAGGGGCTATTTGAACTATAACTCACTAAAAATCAATGGTTCAAATATGTTTATTTTAATTAGGTTTTGGAATCATAAAGCAACTGAGGGAAAACAACATTTCTACTTTGTATATCACTTGAATGATGAAGAATAATGCATTTTTGTCAACTCCGTAAAACATAATCACGTCTAATGTTATCTTGATTTTTTCCACATTTTGTTACGTTACATCCTTATTCTAAAATGGATTACATATATATTGTCTCATCAATCTGCACACAATACCCCATAATGACAATGCAAAATCAGGTTGTTGGACAATAAATGTAAAAATGTAATTCCTTTTAAGGTGTCTCACGGAGTTAACATAAGTCCTATGAGAATATATATTTTTAAAAGTTTGAGATTGTCCCGTCTTTCAAGAATACCTGTATTATTGTATTGATACAATGCTATTATAGGAACTATCATACTACTGTCTTTCCCTTCCCCTCAACAGTCATCTCCAAGCATGGATGATTTGGGCTCGATTTTCACTGATGAGGAGTTGAGCCTCCTGAACTTCACTGAATGGGAATTTGTCGAGCCTGAGGACCTTGGTCCTGTGCTGGGGCCCCGTCACCTGTCCGCCCTGGTGTTCTATAGCTTGGTCTTCCTGCTGGGGGTCCCGGGCAACGCTCTGGTGGTGTGGGTGACAGGCTTCCGCATGCCGCGCTCAGTCACCTCTCTGTGGTTCCTCAACCTGGCCCTGGCTGACCTGCTGTGCTGCCTGTCCCTGCCCCTCCTCATGGTGCCCTTGGCCATGGACCAGCACTGGCCCTTTGGTCCCGTGGCCTGCAAGCTGCTCAAGGGACTCATCTACCTGGTCATGTATTGTAGCGTGCTGCTGCTAGTACTTATTAGCCTGGACCGCTGGCTGCTGGTCAGCTTGCCCGTGTGGTGCCAGAACTGGAGGAGGCCACACAAGGCCGCCTGGGTATGTGTCGGGTTGTGGCTCCTGGCCCTGCTGGGCAGCATCCCCCAGTTTGTCTACGTGAAGGAGGTCCAGCTAAGCACCCGTAAATCAGAGTGCCTGGGATCTCACACTATAGTTAGCGCCTGGACTATCACTACAGTACGCTTCCTGTTGGGTTTTGTGATGCCATTCATCACCATCGTGGCGTGTCATTGGGTTGTGTATAGCAGGGCCGGGCGGGGGTCTAGGGTGGGGTCTGGGAGAGTGAGTGAGGTGCGCTCCAGACGCACCTTGAGGGTCATTTATGCTGTGTTGCTGAGCTTCTTCCTGTGCTGGGTTCCACTGCACATATTGGATTTCCTGATCCTATTGACCCCCCGGCACTCATCGCACAGCGCCAACATACAGCTGGCCCACGCCCTGGCCCTCTGTCTTGCCTACTGTAACAGCTGCCTCAACCCTCTGATCTACGTGTGTCTGGGACGAGGCTTTAAGCAGAGTATTAATCGTTCCCTGCGCAGTATGTTAAACTTCGCCACCGAGGAGCCGCTACCCAGAAAGAGCATATCCAAGAGCACATCAGAAAGAACCCAGGAGATGAATGTAATGTAAAGGTGTGTGTGTGTGTGTGTGTGTGTGTGTGTGTGTGTGTGTGTGTGTGTGTGTGTGTGTGTGTGTGTGTGTGTGTGTGTGTGTGTGTGTGTGTGTGTGTGTGTGTGTGTGTGTGTGTGTGTGTAAACCATGAGAACCTGCTGAGTCAGAGTGTTTTGTGACATTAAAAAGTGCTGAGAGACGTGATTCGAATCCAGTGTTGTTTAACAGAACAGGAACTTCTGCCCTCTCTGTAATATATTTCAGCCAGCAATCATACTTGTGCAATTACATTTGGCTTTATCTGTATTTAAGGGCTCTATTCAATCAGATCCGCTTTAGCTGACATCCCCAATAAGGTTGTTTTGGTGGTGTGAGAGGTGGAACTGCGTTAGAGCTGTCACACCAGTGCCATGATTACTGTATATATGTGATAACCTTTGTATGCTTGCAATGCGTAATGATTGAAAAGTACTGGGTAAATGGAGATGTACTGCTTTACTTCTCAGGCTGAGAATTGCCTGCACCTGCTGATAGTCACATAGGCTCAAGGCCGAGATAGTAGAGTGAAAAGTATTTTCACGTCCCGGATTAAATGCATGCCCAAATTCAACTGCCTGCTACTCATGCCCAGAAGAAAATATATGCATATTATTAGTAGATCTGGATAGGAAACACTCTGAAGATTCTAAAACTGTTTGAATCATGTCTGTGAGTATAGCAGAACTTATTTAGCAGGCGTAACCCTGAGGACAAACCATTCAGATTGTATTTTTTAGGTCACTTTCTTTTTTCAATGGGATTTCATTGGGAATCCAGATTTCTAAGGGACCTTCTTGCAGTTCCTATCGCGTCCACTGGATGTCACCAGTCTTTAGAAATTGGTTGAGGTTTTTCCTTTGTGTAATGAAGAAGTACGGCAATCTTGAACGAGGGTCACTTGAAGTGTACTGTTAGAGGCGCGTGACCAGAAAGCTAGCTACACTTTGTTTTCCTCCTGTATTGAACACAGATCATCCCGTCTTCAATTTTATCGATTATTTACGTAAAACAATACCTAAAGTTGTATTACAAAAGTAGTTTGAAATGTTTTGGCAAAGTTTACAGGTAACTTTTGAGATATTTTGTAGTCACATTGTGTAAATTGGAACCAGTGTTTTTCTGGATCAAACGCGCCAAATAAATGGACATTTTGGATATATATCGACGGAATTAATTGAACAAAAGGACCATTTGTGATGTTTATGGGACATATTGGAGTGCCAACAAAAGAAGCTTGTCAAAGGTAAGGCATGAATTATAATTTTATTTCTGCGTTTTGTGTCGCGCCTGCAGGGTTGAAATTATGCTTCTCTCTCTTTCTTTACTATGGTGCAATAAGATAATAACATTGTTTGCTTTCGCCGAAAAGCCTTTTTGAAATCTGACATGTTGGCTGGATTCACAAAAAGTGTAGCTTTAATTTGCTATCTTGCATGTGTGATTTCATGCAAGTTTGATTTTTATAGTAATTTATTTTAATTTGGCACTCTGCATTTTCTCTGGCTTTTGGCCAGACGCTACCATCCCATGTGTCCCAGAGAGGTTAACGGGATTGATTTGACAACACCCAGTGAAATAGCAGCGTGCCAAATTCAAAAACAGAAATACTCATAATAATAATTCAGAAATCATACAAGTGTTATACATCAGTTTAGAGATGAACTTCTTGTTAATCCAGCCACAGTGTCAGATTTCAAAAAGCCTTTATGGCGAAAGCAAACCATGCCAAGGACAGCGCCCAGCATACCAACACATGAAAATCATATTTCAACACGCCAGGCGCGACACAAAAGTCAGAAATAACGATACAAGTCATGCCTTACCTTTGAAGATCTTCTTCTGTTGGCACTCCAATATGTCCATTAAACATCACAAATGGTCCTTTTGTTCGATAAACTCTGTCGTTATATCCCCAAAATGTCCATTTATTTGGTACTCTTGATTCAGAAAATACACCGGTTCCAACTAGCGTAACATGACCACAAAGTATCTAATAAGTTACCTGTAAACTTGATCCAAACATTTCAAACAACTTTCCTAATAAACCTTTGGGTATTTTTAAACGTAAATAATCTATAAAATTTATGACGGAATAAACCGTGTTCAATAGCGGATAAAATGGAAGTGGAGCAAGCTTTCAGGTTGTGCACACCAAACACAACAGTGCACTTGGCTCGACTCACAGAAAGGAAATGGCTACTTCTTCATTTCTCAAAGGAAAAACATCAACCAATTTCTAAAGACTGTTGACATCTAGTGGAAGCCTTAAGAACTGCAACCAGGTCCCTCATAAAT
Source organism: Oncorhynchus gorbuscha (assembly GCF_021184085.1). NCBI lineage: Eukaryota > Metazoa > Chordata > Actinopteri > Salmoniformes > Salmonidae > Oncorhynchus > Oncorhynchus gorbuscha. Next base: position 54,130,065 of record NC_060191.1, read on the forward strand.
CTAGTTCCCCATAGAAAAGCAATTGAAAAAGAGAGTGACCTCAAAAATAAAATTCCTGGATGGTTTGTCCTCGGGGTTTCGCCTGCCAAATAAGTTCTGTTATACTCACATACATAATTGTAACAGTTTTAGAAACGTTAGAGTGTTGTCTATCCAAATGCACCATTATATGCATACCCTAGCTTCTGAGCCTGAGTAGCAGGCAGTTTACTTTGTGCACACTTTTCATCCGGACGTGAAAATAGTGCCCCCTTGCCTTAATTAAGATATGATTGACGGTAGGTTGTATAAAGACTGTTGTCTCCTGTTTCGCCATACAAATCTTTACTATGGACTACTGAGGTACTCTGTATGTGAATCTCTGTCTGCAATTGCATTGTATTACTAAAGAGTTTTATACCAAGGTTCCTGTGTCTGTTATTATTATTATTATCTATCTGGAAGACTGATTGTTGAAGGAAATCACCCCATGCAAAGGACCAGCCAACAAGATCTTAGTTTTGATTTTAGTTCATTGTCATAGATATGTCATTTTGACAAATATGTCATGTTTCAGCCCTTAGATAATAACAACTCTTAATGAGCACACCACAACATGAATTGTTGAAATATAAGAAATAAAACAAATAATACTGATCTTGTAAATACATGTATTTGTGTTGAAATAAATGTTTGTATGAAATCAAGTTGCTCTTTAAAATGCTTTTTTGGTGTCTTATTATCCCCACATCCAAGTCTTCTTCCTCTCCACCACTACTGTGTTAAACTCTCTTTCAGATATCATCTGTGGTAATGACTAGGGTGGCTGGAGTCTTTGGCAATTTTTATGGCCTTCCTCTGACACCGCATGTATAGAGGTCCTGAATGGCAGGAAGCTTGGCCCCAGTGATGTACTGGACCTTCCACACTACCCTCTGTAGGCAGAGCAGTTGCCATACCAGGCGGTGATGTAACCAGATGCTCTCGATGGTGCAGCTGTATAACTTTGTCTGGATCAGAGGACCCATGCCAAGTCTTTTCAGTCTCCTGAGGGGGAATAGGCATTGTCATGCTCTCTTCACAACTGTCTTGGTGTGTTTGGACCATTATAGTTTGTTGGTGACAACAAGGAAGCTCTCAACCTGCTCTACTACAGCCCCGTTGATGAGAATGGGGGCGTACTTGGCCCTCCTTTTCCTGTAGTCCATGATCATTTCCTTTGACTTGATTATGTTGAGGGAGAGGTTGTTGTCCTGGCACCACACTGCCAGGTCTCTGACCTCCCTATAGGCTGTCTCATCGTTGTAGATGATCAGGCCTACCACCGTTGTGTCGTCGGCAAAAACGTAATGATGGTGTTGGAGTCGTGCTTGGCCACGCAGTCATGGGTGAACAGGGAGTACAGGAGGGATTAAGCATGCACCCCTGGGGGGCCCCTGTGTTGAGGATAAGAGTGGCAGATGTGTTGTTAACTACCCTTACCTGGGTGCAGCCCGTCAGAAAGTCCAGGATCCTGTTGCAGAGGCAGGTGTTAAGTCCCAGGGTCCTTAGCTTATTGATGAGCTTTGAGGGCACAATGGTGTTGAATGCTGAGCTGTAGTCAATGAACAGCATTCTCACATAGGTGTTCCTTTTGTCCAGGTGGGAAAGGGCAGTGTGGAGTGCAATAGAGATTGTGTCATCTGTGGATCTTTTGGGGTGGTATGCAAATTGGAGTGGGTTATTTAAGCAGGTTACCTTGGTGTTCTTAAGCATATGGATTATGATGGTCTGCTTGAAACATGTAGGTATTACAGACTATGCCAAGGACAGGTTGAAAATGTCAGTGAAGATACCCATGTGAGAGACGCAGACTCGGTCTCAACCTTTAAGTCTTTACTGAAGACTCATCTCTTCTAGTCTAAAGAAGGCCAGTTGTATTGCTTCTTTAATCAGGACAACAGTTTTCAGCTGTGCTAGCATAATTGCAAAAGGGTTTTCTAATGATCAATTAGCTAATCCAAGTCTAATACAACGTGCCATTGGAACACAGGAGTAATAGTTGCTGATAATGGGCCTATGTAGATATTCCATTAACAATCAGCCGTTTCCAGCTACAATAGTCATTTACAACATTAACAATGTCTACACTGTATTTCTGATCAATTTATGTTATTTTAATGGAAAGAAAATGTGCTTTTCTTTCAAAAACAAGGGAATTTCTAAGTGACCCCTAACTTTTGAATGGTAGTGTACATTTTTGTCTTCTAATGCCTCTTAAGGGGGAAGTAATCTAAAAGTAACTGCATGTAATCAGATTACGTTACTGAGTTTGGGTAATCCAAAAGTTACGTTACTGATTACAATTTTGGATAGATAACTAGTAACTGTAACAGATTACATTTAGAAAGTAAGCTACCCAACCCTGTCACAGATACACAGCATTCCAGTTCTGGCATAGGAATGGCCTGGTGTTTTTCAGTGACCTCTTTGTTAATAACACGTGTCTCATTTGAAACTCTGAGTGTTGACCATAATATTCCCAATACACACTTTTTTAGGTATTTCTAAAATCGCGAATTACCTAAATAATATTCCCCTTCATTTCCGCTCCTGCCATTTTAAAGTGTCTAGTTGAGAGGTGCTTAGACCTTAACCCCTATCTGAAGAGCACAATATCCAGGTTATACAACATGATACAGAACATGAACCTGCCTTCCTGGGCAAATGCCAAGTCTGCATGGGAACAAGACATGGGTGGCAAGCTAGCCGATGACATTATGGCAACGTAGTATAGAGCGATTTCACATCTCATCATTTTGCTAAGGCACGGTCTCATTCAGTTCAAAGTCTTACACCGTCTCCATTACTCAAATTACAGACTGTTAAAAATATATCCAAATGCTGACCTAAAGTTTTTGAGATCCTATCAGAGTTCAGCAACTGTGGGGCATATGTTTTGGTCATGCCAATCTCTGAGGGGGTATTGACCCCATATTTGATGTATTTTCATATCTATGTCACATCTGTTGACCCCAATCCGTTCACTGCTATTTTTGGTATACCACCTTTGGATTGTACTGTTACCACACACCAGATGAATGCAGTAGCATTTGCTTCACTTCTAGTTTGCTGTCTTACCCTCTTTTAATTGGAGGTCGGCAAGACTTCCTTCTCTTACGTAGTGCGTTATGGATGTGATGTCATCTCTGCCACTTGAAATGGTTAGATACATTTTGTGCAGGGGTCCTGAGAGAAGTTTGTCCTGACTTGGTCCTCTTTCAGTGAACATGTAGAGAGCCCATTTCTCATATAGTTTAGCTCTCACATTTCAGTATAGGCAGTCAGGTCCTGTGTAAGTGGCTGCGATTTGTTAATAGGAATCCACTGTTACTGTCATACCTGTTTTATCTTTGTTATATTTACTATTCTGTTCTCTGTTGCCTTGTTGTTGTCTCCAGCCACTGTATAGACTGGATTCTCCTGGTCCTGGGGGCCCAGAGGGTGCAAGTCTTTGTACTTGCCCAAGTGATGGAACACTTGATTCAATTTACCAACTCATTACCAAACTTGTGACTGGAGTCGAGCGAGTTTAATGTGGGGGCGGGGATGTGTGCCCCCTCGGGTCCCCGGGGCCAGGACTGGGGGACGCTGTCGTGGGCCAGATGGTGTTTGAGCTGCTAGTGGAGAATGGCTGTAATTTTTTCAGTATAGGCAGTTATGTCATATGTCAGAGGCTACGGTGTGCAGATAGGATTCCACTGTTATTGTGACACCCATTGTATTTTATTTTCTCTTTTGTGTTATTTCATGTTTTGTATTATTATATAGTTTTTTTGTAAAATGCCTTGGTGGTTGCGATAAAGGACTGGGGATGTTGTAGTGATGTCAATGTCTCCATGTTCTCAAATTTGAAAATAAATATGTGATATAGATATAAAAACAAAAGATATGTGATTTGAATCCAGTGTTGTGCAACAGCACTATCTCTGTAATATGTTTCCAGCAGCAATCACACTTGGCAATTAGATTAGGCTTTATCTGTATTTAAAGGCTGTTTTCGATCAGATCCGCTTTATCTGACATCCACATAGAGGTTGTTGTTTTTGCGGTGTCGGAGGTGGAACTGTGTTAGAGCTTTTAAATCCACACGTGGCTCCTGACATTATTCCTAAAGCAGATATTCTCTTTCACATATCATCTGTGGTAATCAACCGTGTCCCTTTCTCAATAAACCACCCCTGCATTCCCTCAATTTTTTATTTCCCAGGTGTCGCTTAGCAATCATTTCAAACACTTTATTTGCATAGTTCATATGTAGATGCTTTAGACTAACTATCTACTAGCCTCATCCTTGACTAAAAGTTAACCCTTGGCATAACCTTAACCTAACCCTTATTCTAAACCTAACCCTAACCGTAAGCTTAGCAGGCATTTGCTTATCAATAGATAGTTTGTTGATAGCATGATAATCTATAGAGCATCTACAGGCACAATCTATCCAAATAAAGTGTGACTAAATTGTTTATCATTCACAATCTCTGTGCTCTGTGCTTGCCTAAAGATGAGGGGGTTCAACCTTGGGACATAGTTATTTTTAAGTTAAAAGGGTAAGGCCCAGGTTAGGGTTAGTATTTTATACCATACTCTTTATCATGCATGAAGTGATGGAATAACGTCATTACATTTCAGAATTAACAACTTTTTCATAACTTGATCTGTGAAAATATGCCCGAAGCAGATGTTTGGAGAAAGATTAAGCAATTATTGCTGTAAGTTTAAGGCAGGTTTACTGATACACCCCAGGGGGGCGACATTGATGTACACTTTCTGTTATACAATGTTGCACACTGAAAGCGATTTAGGCTGCCAGAGAGGCTATGACTACACAGGCAGCTCAATTCTGATCTTTTTTTCACTAATTGGTCTTTTGACCAATCAGATCAGCTCTGAAAAATATCTGATTTGAAAATAACTATTTATGTGTGAGAAATATCCAGTAGGCAAACACGAGTCCACCATTCCAGGTTGAATACTAGAAAGTGTAAAATGAAACACATGGCTTAAGAGACCACAAAACTTTTATTTACAAACTACATTCATACAAACAAGGCCACAGGTACAGTGCCTTGCGAAAGTATTCGCCCCCTTGAACTTTGCGACCTTTTGCCACATTTCAGGCTTCAAACAAAGATATAAAACGGCATTTTTTTGTGAAGAATCAACAACAAGTGGGACACAATCATGAAGTGGAACGATATTTATTGGATATTTCAAACTTTTTTAACAAATCAAAAACGGAACAATTGGGCGTGCAAAATTATTCAGCCCCCTTAAGTTAATACTTTGTAGCGCCACCTTTTGCTGCGATTACAGCTGTAGGTCGCTTGGGGTATGTCTCTATCAGTTTTGCACATCGAGAGACTGAAATCTTTTCCCATTCCTCCTTGCAAAACAGCCCGAGCTCAGTGAGGTTGGATGGAGAGCATTTGTGAACAGCAGTTTTCAGTTCTTTCCACAGATTCTCGATTGGATTCAGGTCTGGACTTTGACTTGGCCATTCTAACACCTGGATATGTTTATTTTTGAACCATTCCATTGTAGATTTTGCTTTATGTTTTGGATCATTGTCTTGTTGGAAGACAAATCTCCGTCCCAGTCTCAGGTCTTTTGCAGACTCCATCAGGTTTTCTTCCAGAATGGTCCTGTATTTGGCTCCATCCATCTTCCCATCAATTTTAACCATCTTCCCTGTCCCTGCTGAAGAAAAGCAGGCCCAAACCATGATGCTGCCACCACCATGCTTGACAGTGGGGATGATGTGTTCAGTGTGATAAGCTGTGTTGCTTTTACGCCAAACATAACGTTTTGCATTGTTGCCAAAAAGTTCAATTTTGGTTTCATCTGACCAGAGCACCTTCTTCCACATGTTTGGTGTGTCTCCCAGGTGGCTCGTGGTAAACATTAAACAACACTTTTTATGGATATCTTTAAGAAATGGCTTTCTTCTTGCCACTCTTCCATAAAGGCCAGATTTGTGCAATATACAACTAATTGTTGTCCTATGGACAGAGTCTCCCACCTCAGCTGTAGATCTCTGCAGTTCATCCAGAGTGATCATGGGCCTCTTGGCTGCATCTCTGATCAGTCTTCTCCTTGTATGAGCTGAAAGTTTAGAGGGACGGCCAGGTCTTGGTAGATTTGCAGTGGTCTGATACTCCTTCCATTTCAATATTATCACTTGCACAGTGCTCCTTGTGATGTTTAAAGCTTGGGAAATCTTTTTGTATCCAAATCCGGCTTTAAACTTCTTCACAACAGTATCTCGGACCTGCCTGGTGTGTTCATTGTTCTTCATCTCTGCGCTTTTAACGGACCTCTGAGACTATCAAAGTGCAGGTGCATTTATACGGAGACTTGATTACACACAGGTGGATTGTATTTATCATCATTAATCATTTAGGTCAACATTGGATCATTCAGAGATCCTCACTGAACTTCTGGAGAGAGTTTGCTGCACTGAAAGTAAAGGGGCTGAATAATTTTGCACGCCCAAATTTTCAGTTTTTGATTTGTTAAAAAAGTTTGAAATATTCAATAAATGTCGTTCCACTTCATGATTCTGTCCCACTTGTTGTTGATTCTTCACAAAAAAATACAGTTTTATATATTTATGTTTAAAGCCTGAAATGTGGCAAAAGGTTGCAAAGTTCAAGGGGGCCGAATACTTTCGCAAGGCACTGTAGGTATTTACAGAAGTGTGTGTGTGTGTGTGTGTGTGTGTGTGTGTGTGTGTGTGTGTGTGTGTGTGTGTGTGTGTGTGTGTGTGTGTGTGTGTGTGTGTGTGTGTGTGTGTGTGTGTGTGTGTGTGTGTGTTGACCCCTCACTGCAGTCGCCACCTACATGGCCAGTGCTACAGACATTGGCTTCAGGTCAAGGCTGCAAGGTGGTGCAGCTAAGAGAAGAGAGGTAGCAGTTCACGTTCAGGTGTCCATATGTGACATGGCAGTGTAACCATCAGAGGATGACTTCATTAGACAAGTTGATGGTTAATGCACATTCTGATGATGGTGAAATGTGGTTTAGCTAGATGATATCATGATGCTGATCTTAGGCCAGTTACAGACATCATAGTTTTTCCCAAAGGTAAAGTAGCAGATTTTTTTTTTATGACAGTGCTGCATGAACCAGCAGAGGTACACGGAGGGTGTAAACTGTAGGTTATGTAGGATGTGCAAGATATGGGCAGTAGAAGCAGTGACATATGACTCAGACTGTGGTCATGACTTTGAGAGAGCCGGCGCGGAATCGCAGAATCTTCTTCTTCAGGGCGTGAGAGGCTTTGATTTTGACAAAGGCCTTCGGCTGCGAGGAGGCCTCTGGGGAGGCTTTAGGGGAGGAGGAAGCGGAGGGGGCCAGGCGAGGGGGCAGCTGCTGGGGCCATACCAGCCCCCCCTCATCAGAATCACTGGAGAGAGAGCTGGAGGCAGGGGAGTACACCTCACTCATGCTGGACTCTGACTCCCCAGGGGCGGCCCGCACATAGCCCTCCTCTCCCCGACACAGAGGTGCTCTCTCTGGGTATTCTGAGAGGCAAGGCTGGGCATGGACCTGGGGGTGGTGGTTGGGGTTGGGATGAGAGCAGGCCTGAGTGTGGCGGGCCCTACGAGGTGGGCGTCTGTGGGCCTGCTCACCCTGGGTCTCCCCTTCCTCCTGGCTGAGCTCCAGGGTGGAGCACCAGCGTCGTCCCCCAGCATTGTTCTTATGCTGGGGGCCTGCATATGGGACCTGGCCACTCTGGTGCTGGGGGTGCTCGGCTGTGCTGTACCTGCGCTTAGGGAGAGCCCTCTTCCCCATCAGACTGTTCTCAGACTGGGAGCGGCAGGTCTTGTGGCCAGGCTTCTTGGAGCTCTGTCTCTCCTCATGGCTTTTCTTCTCCATGGCCCTGGGCTTTGAGCTGCTCTGGTCTGGGGACACAAAGGTTTGGCTGGGCTTGGAGGGCTCTAGAAGATAGTGTGAGGGGGAGCGTTCTGGAGGAAAGTGTGAGGGGGAGCGTACAGGGGTGTGGCAGGCCTGCCCAGGGATGTACTGGGCACTGACCAAGTGGTTATATGAAGCCGGGGAGTGGGGCAGTGGGTAGTGCTTGGGGGAATCAGATGCACTACTAATACAAGGGTCCAGAGCTCCACAAGTGGGGTCCAGGGAGGGTGGATGGCCCCCGGCCAGGGAGTGGGGTCTAAAGTGGGGGTAGGGTAAAGACCGATAACAGTCCTTCTCCATGGATGGGGCCTCTCCCCCCCATTCCTCCCTGTCTAGCGAGGCACACCACCAGGCCTGGCACTCAGGGTCAGGGTAGAGGTCCTGTGGGTCAGAGATGCAGTGCTCGGAGGTGTGAAGAGTAGGTTTCCTTCGCAGGCTGCTCTGCCTGTTTATGCTGGAGGAGTAGGGGGTGGAGGGGTCAGGCCCCAGGCTGGTACGAGGCATGCATGGCCGGGGTGAGAGCGCGTAGCGATGGATGAGACCCAGGATGTAGCCTTTAACCCTCATGGCCTGCTGGAAATCCTCCTGGGTGGCCTGGTCCTCATCCTCCCAACCCTGGGCACAGTGTAGGTCCCACCGCCAGGGCTCCTCGGCCGTACCCTCCTCAGCGATTCCCTCAAGGTGTGGATAGGGGACGGCGAAGGAGAGAGGAACAGTAGCATGAGGGGCTGGCTCCATCAGACTCTCACCTGTCAGCTGGAGGGCATAGCCTGTAGATAGAGAGCACAGAGAGAAGTCAATTGATCACTTGACGGGTTTGTTTTACTACTGATACGAGCACTTAATGCAACTAAAATAATGATGCAATAAAGTAAAGACAGTCCATGGTATTGTTGCTATGATACCATGAACCCTATTGTGGTTGAAAGAGTGCTGTTGAAAGTGGAGAGTGGAACTGAACTCACCCAGAGACTTCGGCCTCTCTGTGCTGCTGAAGCCCCAGCCAGGGTGGGGCTCTAGGAAGTCAGAGCGACAGGAATGCCCCTTTGGAGACTGGCTCTCACTCAACTCATAGAGCCCTGGGAAACACAGATGATGTCACTCATTAGACCGCTATCAGGCTTTCTCAAACCATATGCTGACAAAACTCATTTCCAATTTTATGTCCCTTTGACAAACCACAGAACAACTAACAGTAGCAAGAAGGGCATGAAAACAACCTTTGTCAAAACTAATGAAATGTTAGTCATTATATATGTACTTCAGTGAAATATAGGGCCACAATTCATGTTAAAAAGTACACAGAAAATATACAGAACATGGGTCAAACATGCAAAAAATAAGTTTAATTAAAGTGTCTACATTAAGAAAAATATAACTACACAATGCCCCTCTGATGTGGATCAGAGGTTAAAGTTCAGAGGTCAGAGAATTGAAAGGTGGTAGCATGAGGAGTACCTGAGTTGGGACGACTGTCCCCTTGGGTCCCCTCATTGGTGACATCATCTGTGTCCACTCTCAGCTCGCCCACCTGCTGTTCCAGTGCCAGCATCAGCCCCCAGGGGGAGCTCTGGAGCGCACTCTGAGACAGACCAATACACAAGCATGATCACACAAACCCAAGACATACAGTACAAGTCAAAAGTTTGGACATACCTCATTCAAGGGTTTTCTTTATTTTTTACTATTTTCTACATTGTAGAATAATAGCGAAGACATCAAAACTATGAAATAACACATATGGAATCCTGTACCAATCAAAAAAGTGTTAAACAAATCAAAATAGCGGTAGAGATACTCTTAATGATCGGCCATGAAAAGCCAACTGACATTTACTCCTGAGGTGCTGACTTGCTGCACCCTCGACAGCTACTGTGATTATTATTATTTGACCATGCTGGTCATTTATGAACATTTGAACATCTTGGCCATGTTCTGTCATAATCTCCACCCGGCACAGCCAGAAGAGGACTGGCCACCCCTCATAGCCTGGTTCCTCTCTAGGTTTCTTCCTAGGTTTTGGCCTTTCTAGCGAGTTTTTCCTAGCCACTGTGCTTCTACACCTGCATTGCTTGCTGTTTGGGGTTTTAGGCTGGGTTTCTGTACAGCACTTTGAGATATCAGCTGATGTAAAAAGGGCTATATAAATACATTTGATTTGATTTCTGATCAGGCCCTAATGCTCGCCTCCCTACCACTGAGGAAGTACAGTTCCCGCTCAGCTCAGTCAAAACTGTTCGCTGCTCTGGCTCCCCAATGGTGGAACAAACTCCCTCACGACGCCAGGACAGCGGAGTCAATCACCACCTTCCGGAGACACCTGAAACCCCACCTCTTTAAGGAATACCTAGGATAGGATAAAGTAATCCTTCTCACCCCCCCCTTAAAATATTTAGATGCACTATTGTAAAGTGGTTGTTCCACTGGATGTCATAAGGTGAATGCACCAATTTGTAAGTCGCTCTGGATAAGAGCGTAAATGACTTAAATGTAATGTAAATGTAGTAAAGTGGCTGTTCCACTGGATGTCATAAGGTGAATACACCAATTTGTAAGTCGCTCTGGATAAGAGCGTCTGCTAAATGACTTAAATGTAATGTAAATGTAAATAATTAGGGCCGATTTCATAACAATCGGAAATCTGTATTTTTGGACAACGATTGGGCCAAGATGGCCAAGATGTTTTTTTTTGTTACACCATTATTGAATCTTTATTTAACTAGGCATGTCAGTTAAGAACACAATCTTATTTTCAATTACTTCAATGACTGGGTTAACTGCCTTGTTCAGGGTCAGAACAACAGATTTTTACCTTGTCAGCTCGGGGATTCAATCTTGCAACCTTACAGTTAACAAGTCCAACGCTCTAACCACCTGCCTCGCGAGGATCCTGCCTGTTACACGAATGCAGTAAACCAAAGTAAGTTGCTAGCTAGAATTAAACTTATCTTATAAAAAACAATCAATCAATCATAATCACTAGTTAACTACACATGGTTGATGATATTACTAGTTTATCTAGCGTGTCCTGCATATTATTGATGCGGTGTGTATTTGCGAAAAAGGACTGTTGTTGTTCCAATATGTATCTTAACCATAAACATCAATGCGGCAGGGTGGCCTAGTGCTTAGAGCGTTGGACTAGTAACCGGAAGGTTTCAAGTTCAAACCTCCGAGCTGACAAGGTACAAATCTGTCGTTCTTCCCCTGAACAGGCAGTTTACCTGCTGTTCCTAGGCCGTCATTGAAAATAAGAATTTGTTCTTAACTGACTTGCCTGGTTAAATAAAGGTAAAATAAAAAAATATATTAAAAAAATGCCTTTCCTCTTGAGACTCTAGGGGCAGTATTTCATTTTTGGATGAAAAACGTTCCCGTTTTAAAATCAATACACAGAAGTATATATTTTTAAACCTGCATATTTAGCTAAAAGAAATCCAGGTTAGCAGGCAATATTACCAGGTGAAATTGTGTCACTTCTCTTATGTTCATCGCACGCAGAGTCAGTGTATATGCAACAGTTTGGGCCGCCTAATTTGCCTAAATTTTACGTAATTATGACATAACATTGAAGGTTGTGTCATGTAACAGGAATATTTAGACTCATGGATGCCACCCGTTAGATAAAATACGGAACGGTTCCGTATTTCACTGAAAGAATAAACGTCTTCTTTTCGAGATGATAGTTTCCGGATTCAACCATATTAATGACCTAAGGCTCGTATTTCTGTGTGTTATTATGTTATAATTAAGTCTATGATTTGATAGAGCAGTCTGACTGAGCGATGGTTGGCACCAGCAGGCTCGTAAGCATTCATTCAAACAGCACTTTAGTGCGTTTTGCCAGCAGCTCTTCACAATGCTTCAAGCATGGAGCTGTTTATGACTTCAAGCCTATCAACTTCTGAGATTAGGCTGGTGTAACCGATGTGAAATGGCTAGCTAGTTAGCGGGGTGCACACTAATAGCGTTTCAAACGTCACTCGCTCTGATACTTGGAGTGGTGGTTTCCCTTGCTCTGCATGGGTAACGCTGCTTCGAGGGTGGCTGTTGTCGATGTGTTCCTGGGGCGAGGAGAGGGACGGAAGCTATACTGTTACACTGGCAATACTAAAGTGCCTATAAGAACATCCAATAGTCAAAGGTATATGAAAGACAAATGGTATAGAGAGAAATAGTCCTAAAAATACTATATTAACTACAACCTAAAACCTCTTACCTTACCTTCTCATGTTCTGAGCAAGGAACTTAAACGTTAGCTTTTTTACATGGCACATATTTTACATGGCACACATTTTTACATGGCACATATTACTTTCTTCTCCAACACTTTGTTTTTGCATTATTTAAACCAAATTGAACATGTTTCATTATTTATTTGAGGCTAAATTGATTTTATTGATGTATTATAAAAGGTTAAACAAGTGTACATTCAGTATTGTTGTAAATGTCATTATTACAAATAAATCGGCCGATTAATCGGCATCGGCTTTTTTTGGTCCTCCAATAATCAGCATCGGTATTGAAAAATCAAAATCGGTCGACCTCTAGTTGAGATGTTATTTTTGTGGACAGCAGGGAGGAAGAAAAAGTGCAATTGGACATGCTTGTTCAAGTCAGCCAGGCAATTTCAGGTAATCTGAGGAGCACTCACAGCCAACACACACTAGCTACGCATGGTGTCCCCAGCACACACACACACTTCAATTTGACTTAAATGACTGTTGCTACATTATGTCATTTTAACAGATATCAGCAAAATGCTGTGACCTCCTCTACATTACAGAGTCTTGGGGATGGAGAGGCTGTTAGACAACCGACAGAAATTGCTGTGTGTGTGTGTGTGTGTGTGTGTGTGTGTGTGTGTGTGTGTGTGTGTGTGTGTGTGTGTGTGTGTGTGTGTGTGTGTGTGTGTGTGTGTGTGTGTGTGTGTGTGTGTGTGTGTGTGTGTGTGTGTGTGTGTGTGTGTGTGTGTGTGTGTGTGTGTGTGTGTGTGTGTGTGTGTGCAAGGGGCTAATTTCAAAAAGGATGTAGCTGTACACTGCTGGAATGCAAAGGATTTATTAAAAGTGACCAAGGTTTCAGCAGCAAGCTGACTCCATCAGTGTGGCAGGGAGGGAAAATTATTCCTTGAATTAAATGAGAGTATGTAGAGTGTGCAAAGACAGATTAACGAAAAATTCAGTCTGTCATTTTGTCATAATAAGGAGCCAACCTTTACCTGAGCCAATCCAGCATCATACCAATGCAAGCTAACATAATGAGCTAGACAGTATAAAAACACTCCATATACTGTAGATCCCAACTTTCCTATTCGGATGCTGAGTCAAAAAACAACAAGCAGCACCATATCTGGTCATGAGGTTGGCTGCTGTTTTGGTCACTCAGCAGCGCTGGAATAATTTCTGGGATTCTGGGTCATTTTTCTCAGGCAGACAAGAGTAGATCAGTGTGATAGAAGCTCTGTGTTTGCGAAGAGACAAAATACCCAAGCCAGGCCGTGCCTACCCCTATCCATTATGCAATGAAACCTATTGGAGATATGCTTTCTGTCACTAAACTAATATCAAACATGAAACCATTGTATTATGGTGGTTACTAATAGGTGAGTGGAAGAGATCTCCAGGTTTTATAGCTACCTGAGTGCGAGCAAAATAAATAATACAAGGAAAGAAGGAGGAAGAGAGTGTATTGGAAATCAATATATCCATGACACACTTTCACCCAATTGATCATTAGGCCTAGGTCCTCCGGCAAGCTCACATGGATCTAGAACTAGCAGACACTGTGAGAATTAGGCTGGCTAATTAAAACATAATGACACAGAACACAAACAAAGCTTTGAGGACACACACACAGGAGACATACACAAACATAGCTGACTTCCAGAGTGTTGTAGCTCTGTAGGGGTCTCTGGCAGCTCCCTTTCATGACGATACTTTTGATTCTGCTGCATTATTCATTGACGCCTCTTGATCTCATAACGCACACTGCCTGGTGTCATTACCATTTGATCTCATAACGCACACTGCCTGGTGTCATTACCATTTGATCTCATAACGCACACTGCCTGGTGTCATTACCATTTGATCTCATAACGCACACTGCCTGGTGTCATTACCATTTGATCTCATAACGCACACTGCCTGGTGTCATTACCATTTGATCTCTGCCTGGTGTCATTACCTGCCTGTGTCATTACCATTTGATCTCATAACGCACACTGCCTGGTGTCATTACCATTTGATCTCATAACGCACACTGCCTGATCTTTGATCTCATAACGCACACTGCCTGGTGTCATTACCATTTGATCTCATAACGCACACTGCCTGGTGTCATTACCATTTGATCTCATAACGCACACTGCCTGGTGTCATTACCATTTGATCTCATAACGCACACTGCCTGGTGTCATTACCATTTGACTGCATCCTGTGCTCTCTCCGGTGGAGAGAGGGATGGAAGTGGAGCAGTCAGGCAGCTTCGTGGCAGCACAGACATGCACGCACACACACACCATGTTTACATAACAGGCGTGAATGGGGCATGCAGGCTGCACACGCCAGCCTCTGTGGTCTGCCTCCCCAGCAAGGACAACAGGCTCTGAATGGACTCTATCCAGCTTGACTTCAGTCAGTCAGTGTTCAGGTGACACAGCTGCTCAGAGCCTCCAGCTCAGGGGGAAGCTAGGTTAAAGAAGACATTACGGGACAAGGCCCGAGCCCAGGCAGCTCTCACCTACCCATATCATCAGTCACTCAAATTCCCGAGCCCAGGCAGCTCTCACCTACCCATATCATCAGTCACTCAAATCCGCGGACCCAGGCAGCTCTCACCTACCCATTTCATCAGTCACTCAAAGCCCCAGGACCGGGCAGTTCTCACCCACCCAGATATCAGTCACTCAAAGTCCCGGGCCCAGGCAGCTCTCACCCACCCATATCAGCAGTCACTCAAATCCCCGGACCCAGGCAGCTCTCACCTACCCATTTCATCAGTCACTCAAAGCCCCAGGACCGGGCAGTTCTCACCCACCCAGACATCAGTCACTCACCACTGAGAAGGGAACTCACACTAATGATGTGGCATTCACAGTAATGATGTGGCATTCACAGTAATGATGTGGCACTCTATGGAAGACATGGGCACACAGCATCTTAGACATGCCCAAATCACCACACACTGAGGCCAAGCACATAGATCAATAGAGACGCAGATGTATGCGCTCGCACACACACAAGTCTATTGACACACACGCACACACGGGCTTGCTAATGCTTGCACTCTCCAAACACACACAGCATGGTGGCTCAGAGTGGGGTCAATGTCTTGTGCTTTACCAGCTGCTGTCTGGCATGGCATGGCTATCAGCAACTACACACTGGGCCTCTGGGCCTATAGACAGGACAGGAGGCCCTGGGGCAAAAGCAAAGGCCAAGGTAACTGTCCCAAACACTCCCAGGAGAGGGCAACATGGGTCAGTAGCTTCTGTGTGAACCTGCCTTAAAAACACCACACAACATAGACTCTCTACATGCAATATGAGATTGGGTCCAGTGGGAAACACATGGAGAAGTGATGTTTGAAGGGCTCAATCGAGGCGGTTCAATTAGACATTCTTGTTACACAATTCTCCAACCAATAATCTCCAAGGAATTTTCTGCAAAATTATGTGCATGCTTGGAAAGACAATTAAGTTCATATCTGTCAGTATCTATCGATCCAAATTTACAGATCCCTCAAATGGACCGACCGGAATGACTTAATGAAACGTGCACAACAAAGTGCACAGTGTAAAAAATAGTATTCACCATCACCGTCGAAGCGGAGCCAGTTTGCTCTGGGTTGGCATCTTATTGGGTGATGTGTTCCAGTTGTGCATTCAAAGCGGCGGCCGAGGTGCATGATTCGCCTGTCGGCACATCGAGGCCCTCGTGTGCATTAGTATTCCTCTCCATATGCGCCTATTGTTTGGGCCGCCGCGGAGGAGAGGAACGCGGGGGGAAGCTGGGAGGAGAGGGAGGCGGCTGCTTTAATTTCTTTCACCCTCTTTTATAGGAGCGTTCTATTGAGAACAGTGGGCCGTGTGCGAGTCGATGGTGTAGTATAGTCTAAAGGCTACTAGCCTGTATATCTTTCTTTTTTTAGAGGGCTGAACATTGGGCGTAAGGAAATAACTGTTACATCCCTTTCATTCAAAAGAAAAACGTGTATTGTTTGAATATATATATATATATTTTTTTTTACAAAAGCCCATTTTCTCTATAATAGGCTAATGTTAAGCATGCGTAATAGTTGCCATCACGGATAGTTAACGCTCTTTTTATTATTATTTGGGATGCCATCGGTTGGATGGTCGGATTCTCCGTACGCGAGGTGATTTGAATGGTGGGACACGCATCACGCCCACCTCTGGCAGCATAGTACATCCCTGCCTATAAACTAACGTTAGTTCCCACAAGGACAACGAAAATCTCCACAGTCTAAAGAAACGTGCCTCATAACTTATATCTAAATCATATCATATATGATACTATACTATTAATATCAGATGAAAATGTATTTAAAAACAAATGTAACTATTCACACGTCCTATCAGCTCCCGTTGTGAACTAATTTGAAAAATAAAAGTCAACGAATGAATATGTATAAACACTTGCTAAGTAAAATACAACATAAATGTAGGACATGGAACATGGAACATGCAGGGAACAATGGGTCATTAAACAGTGGACTCCAAAAGACGGGTGCTCCACCCCCCATTCCGTTTCCCCAAGGCATATATTTGCAGCCGCAGGATGGAAACGATTAGATCCTTTCAGATGGGGATACTATTAATCAAGTTAAGTAACTTTTCTTGCAGATAAGTTTCGTCGCTGGACAATAGGCGCACACCACCAATGCATTGTCCACTAACGGGGGAAAATAAATCGTATTTTATATAGGCTACGTAGCCTATCCCTCTATAGAGCCGAGGGGTAAACTGGGGGTTAATCGCGGTGGCGACCGACCACCCGGGTCGAGTAGCCATTCTGTGCACTACAACAATGTTCCTACGAGGTGAATTAGCCTATATATGTGTCACATAAAAAGGCAACAATGTCCAAACTACCTCCACCTCTTTAACGTCTTACCAGATGACGTCTCAATGTCAAGTTCTCTTGCCCCCAACTGCTGAAACCCGATAGCTCGTTCCTTGTGTAATTTTCGGGCATGGGCTCCCCCAGGGCCAGAGCACCGAGGACCAGGCACTCCTGCCTCTGCTTGCGGATCTCCAGCTCACAAAGTCCGGTCAGACTGGCCTCCATACGTTCCTTATTCCGACTGCGCTCCGCAGTCATTGGGAAAGAAAAGGCACCGTACATGGTTCCAAAACCTTTTCCAATGGTTTGATAGAAACACCTGAATAACTTGCAATATTTATTTTTACAAAATATTCTTGCTCAAGTCCTTATCTTGTTGTTTTTGACCCCCCCTTGTTGCAACCACTTTTGTTCTTCATCGCACATGTTGATATCCAAGCTGATTTCTTTGCATTTAGGTTAGGCTATAACGCTGGTTGCCTATTTGCAGCATGAGTGCCTGTGGCGGTGCGCTATACATTTTCTATTTCGTAGCTGTCAGACGTAGAATGGTGTGCTCCGCCCTCCTCCACAGTCTATTGGCTCTGATATCACAGTCAGGATTTCATCCACCCCTTGCAAACTAGCCTCAATTGTCATTTGATGAAGAATGCTGTGTGTCTTGGTGAGATGGCTATAGCCCATTCCCTATGTATTTTCTCATTACTTTTACGCACTATACATCTTCCCCAGCCATGCACACTCGAATACTGTGGGCTGGCCGGATGGTGTCATCCTGTTGATGGCATGCTTCATTGGGACATTTTGAATGAAATATGACGATAAATAAGAGGATCAAGAGATATGAACTGGCCATTAACCCTTATCATCAATGGCATCGTTAGTCATATCCCAGTAAGCAACATGAAGTAACACATATATTTTAGACATATTTTCCAGGCGTTGCCATCAGGTGCAATTTAGGTGCTGAATGAAAGATGAAAATACATTTAAAAAAAAACTATTTTCCGGATGTTGAATGTAAAAAATGACTTTGAAAATACGTCTTTTTTTGTTGTCATTGATTCTACGATTAAATTTCAACTGCACATACTGTATTTTTTCAATTAAGTAAGCATGATATTACAATAATATGTTTGCAAGCCCATTAATATAAGAAAAGAGGAGCCAACTGATGATTGCAACAGAATATTTATTTTTGCTCCCTTCTGTCACATCCACTTATGTTAGAACTGGCAGCAATTATGTTCAAACCTATAGAATAAACCAATAGACCATTCCAACTAGAATAACATTATCAGTAAGGTTTACAGAATTTTATTGTGTTGCTATGCCTATTGTGTGTTGTTGTGTATCTATCTACCTTAGTTGAATGCACGGTCTGGTCTGTAAGTCACTCCGGATAAAAGTAGATAGAGTACATTAGAGTCAAGTTGGAAAGAATACAAATACAGTACCCTACTTTTCTTTACTGTACTCTACTGTCCCCTAGCTAAAAAACGTTAGCTGATCTGGACATTTCCGACAAGTTATAAATAGCTTTGTAAGGTATGCAATGACTGACATGACAAGAGGAAAGCTGATGATGCACTACCCAATTTCGAAATTGCACCTTGTGCATTCTATTACAACTTTAGGAGTAAGTTGAGAGCCGGACTGAGTTCTTAAAATTAGTATTATTTTATTATTATTATTATTATTTTTTATTTTTTGAGGGGGGGGCTACCGATCTCTCCCACACAGCCTAACGCCTCCCCTGTTACCACACAGCCTCCTTTTGCTCCCACACTTCCTATGCCTCACAGTCAGTCCTGTGTCTGCGCCTCCTAGGGACTGGGCGAGCACGAGAGTAGCGTCTGCGTCTGGGCGTTATGATGATAGATGATATTTCAAACTATACAGATTGAGCGGCTGAACCCGCGCTATTTACAGCTTTCCGCGTCAGCGACATACGTCATCACATTCACATGACGCAACAACCAATAAAGCAAATCACTTGTGACGTCATCCCCATGGGACTATAAAAAGGGACTGCACGACATCCCTCTGAATTCAGATGATATTTTGAAACGATCATGGATTCAATAGTTTTATACTAAATCAGAAGCATTAACAATAGCGGCAAAGCTGCCACAGATGTGGTTCTACTGTAGTTCTACTCCCGCGCCACAATGAGAAGTTACACCCCAAAAGTCCCTTCAGTGGTGGCTTCGGCCCGGCAATACTTGTCTGGCAGGCCAGCCTTGACAACAAGAGCTGCGGCAATCACCCATTGAAAATCTGGTGGATTTCTCTATTTATTTTTTTATTTTCTTTGCTTAAAATGTTTATTTCAAAAGTATATTTATTTGAATAAATAAATATATTTTAATATAACTTTCATTATTTATGTCGTATGTCTTTGTATATATTTGGGTAAATATTGTAAAAAAAATGTATTGACATTTTGTATTGAATTATTTCATACATTACTGTGATACAAATTAAATATAACTTCAAAGAGATAAAAATTACACACTTAAAATGTGGAGGCTCAAAATACCATGTTTCTCTTAAAATGGGTATCTCAATTACCATGAAAAGGCCTTTATGTAAGACATATTAGCTTGTTCTGTCACACCCTGATCTGTTTCACCAGTCTTTGTGATTGTCTCATCCAGGTGTCGCCCATCTTCCCCTGTGTATTTATACCTGTGTTCTCTGTTTGCCTGTTGCCAGTTCGTCTTGTTTGTCAAGCTTACCAGCCTTTGTCCTGTCAACTCCTGGTTGCCTGTCCTGACCCCTGAACCTGCTGCCTGACCACTCTACCTGAGCCTGCCTGCCGTCCTGTACCTTGGCCCCATCTGATTTCCGACCTGCCTGACCCGACCCTGTGCCTGCCTGCCTTCCTGTACATTTGCCTCTGTTGCTGTAATCCTGTTGATGGCATGCTTATCCTGATATGTTCCAAAATAGCAACACATACACTTTATTAATTTCTATCAATATTTCATAGAAATACCCATATACAAATTTGAATGAGAAAAAGTTCAGAAATATATCAGTATTACATTGCTGTGTGTGTGGGTCCAACATGTTCCCCGTAACATGTTCCCCAATACACATTTCTGAATGTCAAGAAAGGTCTTTGAGGATAAGGAACTGATTTTGCAAGGAGAACAATGAAGTCTGAAATCTGATGGTCAAAATATTGACACATTTTGAGAAGGTATGAGTAATGAATTTGTTGTGCGCATGGGGATTTCTGTACAAATTAATTACTGATGTGTTGTAGAATAATGGCTGAAGCAGGAACAACCCACACACTATAGTGCCAGATGTACATTTATTTTACAGGTTACATAGCGTGATATTAGTCTGGTAAATATGTATCCATACTACAAGCGTGGGATGGCATTATTCTAAAAAAACACGTAAATCCGTCCCTCATTGACAGCCTACTTAGTATGCGTAGATGAACCATGTCCCCATCTTGTGGCCTAAATAAGAATTGCATTAGCATGCCACCGGGGCATGGCTGAGCGTTTCTTGAAATATATTTATAACTAACCACATAGTTGGTTCATATGTGTCGTTTACACTGGAGCTATTTAGCATAGTGGGCAGAACCAGTAAGGAGATAGGGCGAAGACAAGCATGAGCTAGGGAGATCCTACTGAACCTATTGTAGAATCACTCATTTGCATATTGATGTTAGGGAACGGCTCCTCTGTGAAGTGAGCGTGTGCACAAACCAATTTCGACTGTGCACAGATATTTAATTAATCGATGAGAACATTATTAGGTGTTGAGAAAACGTTCTAAACGGATGCTTCAGTTTCATATCCCCTGTGACATGTCTAGGTTTTTGTGTCTCTGGTTTCCTTTTGCAAGGGTGGAGACTTCGTTCTAACGGGTATAAACACAAATTAATCACACAGCTGACCAAATTACGCAAAATATTACTTCTGGGTTAACAGAGATGAAATATAGTATGTCCAGGTGTGCTTGATAAAATGTGTTATTAACCAAGACTGCAAGAACCCCAGAATCTAACTCACCAATTTTTTTCCCCTCTTTGCCCTGCATGTTCAGTTGTTGCTGATGTAGTTCTTGTAGGCCTCATCATGGAGAACATGTTTTTTAAAAGAGGAAACGTCACAAACTTGAATCTTTTTGTTCAATTTTTATTCATACCTCCAATCTCAACTTCACATCTACCAGAAAGCCACTTTATCTTAGTCTCTATTAGGCAAAGTCATTGGCAAGTCAAAACCCACGCACAGCGCAGGTTCGATTCTCTTGTCAGTGTGTGTAGACTGCAGATATACACAACGTATATGTACAGTATACCATATATAAATCTAATTAAGAATCATTTTACAGATCAAAACAGGTCTAAAAAACAAAACATTAGGTTTTTGAACTGAGCTACACCAGTAAGATAATGCCAAGACACACTTGTTAGAAGTGTTCAGTAGTCATTTGTTCAGTAGTCATTTTCAAGGAGGTTGGGACTCCTGTAAGTTAGCCAGAGATTCAGCAAGGCATATTTCAATTAATGTAGTCAGTGAAGAACACAATGTATGCAGTGTTGATGACAACATAATGGTGCTGTCAAGACTTCTGGAGCCTTGTTTACAAAGCTATAGAGCCAGAATAGCAATCATACAATCAATACTTGCTAATGGCAAAATATGTGAGAGCGAGTGCGAAAAAAAAAGCTAATCAGATCTATAAGGGGACAAGAGTTTTATTTTTTAAGCGATTGCTTGTAATGCTGAATAATATGATTGAATATTCTGTGTTTTCTATGAATATTGTTACACTATGGTATAATAGCTTGTTGCATGAACAAACATCAACCATACCCTTATAACTAGTTCATAAGCACGAGCATAAGATGTTTACTCATATGATACATAACATGCTATAATTCTGCATAACAGCTAATTCCATACTTATAAACTAGTTGTAATGTTTTGTGGTATTGTCATGAATTTCAGAATTAGATGACTTTAAGTTATCATTTGGAATGAATGACAATGAATACACCTATCTTATGGAGACATTCTAGTTGCTAACATGAGAAACCCAATGGGTATGTTACCGTGCTTCTTTCAGATGATTTGAAATGGTCCATGAAATAAATATAGAAATCCAAGCAATTTTATAACTCAAAAAGTCCATACACTTTAAAATTAAACAAAGCATTTCAATCACATTTTCACATATGAAATATAATCACATATTTGAAACATAACCTCCGCACATCTTTCAGTATAATATAGCTTGATTGTGAAAGGGATTTCTATAAAACAGAAATACTTTCCAATCACTGTTGTTAAGATCGTAAGATTTCCACAAATGATCAATAATACACCTTGTGATATTAAAAGTCATCATATGACACGCTGCAGGAGAGCCAAGCCTAAAACATGTTCATTCAGGAACCTTGGCAACCCAGAACTAGTATCTAGCCTATAGTCTGTCATGAGAGATCACTCATTCAGTAACTCACCAATGCAACGCCAGCACACATTAAAGCCGGGGAGTTAAACATTCTCAACATACTTTAAAACGACTAAAACCAAATCGAAACTGTGTAGAAATCATATAATGGACTTTCATTCATACAGTTTCTTGACTGTGTCAAGCTTGTTATCAATCACCAAAATTAAAGCTAGACAGTCAGAATAGATGCTTTTCTTTGTTGCACATTTTGATTGCGAGTAAATACTGTATAACACATTTTCAAAACGTCACTCGTTCATTGAGGACCGAATGCGGCCCCTGGGGCAAAATCCGTTTGACGCCCCTGCATTAAAGAGATAGATATCCACTCCTCCACAGTTCACGCACAACCCACTCCTGTCCTGTCTAACCCTGAAATATTTAAGAGAACAGTCACTCACAAAATCATGTAATTACATCATCAAGTGAACAGAAATGTATTGGAAGGAAATTTCAATCAAAGATACAGAGTAAGCATTATATTGGATAAACATAATACTTTTTAGAATGCAAAAGGGCTTCCGTTTCACTATAACATAAGGGCTGCAATACCACTGAATTTCTTTTATTCACTATTTGGAAGGTCTTTAAAGTGCAGTACTGTTTCTCTTTTTGGAAGTGATTTTATCCCTGAGCTCATGCCGCAGCTCGGGGTTACACTTCAGACATTGCCTGCCTACCTGAGGTTAATCCAGCAGGTATTTACTTGTCTTTCAATAAATCAATGATAAATAGCTAATTGAAAATTGAATGACATCTTCTGAAGGCTTTATCTACCCTCTGTTATGGTTCAATTGAATTGTGTACAGATTCCAACCCAAACACTAGACATGGAGAGTGGGGGTGTGTATATGATTTGGAATAAGCAGGGATGCAGGTTGTTGATATGGATAAGCAAAGAGGGTGTGTGTGTGTGTGTGTGTGTGTGTGGTTGAGTCAAGCCACTTGGCATGGACACAGAGATGTCCATATGGGCTGATTGTAAACTGTTAGCCAGAGAGGCTAATGCAAGGCTGCATCCAAACGCATGGGCATTATAAAAGGCAGTTTGGCTACATGTGCCAGAAATGAAATGTTGAGACGCATCCATGTGTGGAATGATAGAAATGTCACACTGTAGAAATTAACACATGTGCACACACACACGCACACAGAAACATACAGTACACTCAAGCACACATGCATACTAGACATGTCACAGACATATCTGGCATGCTTTTCTGAAGAAAACAGTTTTCTTCATAGATTTTTGTACCCAGCTAGAGCTTTGATAACTTTCCTATATACATAAATAAACAATGAATATATGCTATGTATACATCTTCAAATATTCTATATTGAAATATACATATATTTCAAATATATTTATATAATTTTTTTCATCCTCAAACATTTTTAAGAGATATAGTCACAGTTTAGTAATAAAACACTTACATAAGAACACAGGTCTCCCTAATTGTCTTGCTGCAGTATCCCTTTTTCAAGTATCAATGACCTCTTAGTCTGCATGCTGTCTTTTCCTACAGAAAAGACTACGGGTCAAGTTGTACTACATTCTCGGGTCTTATGGATCAGTACAAACTCATTTTGATAAATGTGCAACAAATAATGGAACTAATTAACACTGTGCATAAAACAAATCACCAGTAACTGATAAATAAAAGCTCTGTATTGTTTCCGTACTTTGAAAGTAGAAGTGACAGGCTAGCTATCATTCTAAAAAATGGATCAAAATACTGTTCCACAACTGATAAGTTGATAAGTCTGATGGACAATGAACTGCATTACCCAACTAGTACAACAGTGGCAATACCACGTAAAGCTCATTCATAAACCTTCAAGAAGACTCTAAATTCCATAAATTCCTGTTTTTAACAGGAGATCCATTTGCCACCAAGCATGGATGTTTTGACACGCCACATTACATATCCCCAACAACATCCTGCAATCTCTTAACGTTTCTCTTTATTGAGTACCTGTGAGAAGGAACCTCCTCCACCTAAGTCAATCATTATGCAAATTCCAACACAACAGCCTAGCTCTAGGTGATTAGGGAAACCAGCCCTGATGCACTGTTGAGCCCGGGGCAAAAACAAGGCAGTTGAGACATTTCAGTGGAAATGCGCTTGCACATACACACACTCTATAATATATATCTGCTGGTGATCCTGCTACTCTAGAGCATGATCTGTGGTCACGATCAGAGGAGTTCATAAAAGGGACACTGCAGCGGGGACCTGTAGGGGAGGATCGGTTTGGAACAGTCAAGGGAGTGTAGAAAGTCTTGAGACTGTAGGTCCCCTTTCCTCATCTATCTCTCCTCTTTTGTTTGTCTTTAGACACTCACAGAGCAGGAATGGGACCACCTCATTGACAGGAGTTAAGGTGATGAGTAAAATCACATGCTGAGCTTTTTGTTGTCCTCCATTCCCCATGTGGCAATGGCTGACAGTACGATGTCCTTCCAACATTAAAAGACAAAGAAAAATAAGAGACAGAAGTGGCGTCAGGGTAAGCGGAGCTGTTGCCTTCCCACGATGCCTCAGTGCTGTGGGAAACACACTGTTCAATTCCTGTCTGTGATAGGGGCACGTCCTGACCTGCGGGGTCATGACCTCTGAGCTGGGGGACGGCAGCCGGTAGGCGGTCCCTCTCACACTGGGCCAGCTTGCCTGGCAGTCTGTTGGTCTCTTGTCTCTCATTGTTTTGTTTGCATACTTATACACAAACAGTTCCTATATTGCACACCATGCCCTCATGGCCTAAACTCGTATGTCAGTTGTAAGCGCTTCTTTTCTCCTCAGCTTCTGAGCTGTAGTCCCTTAAGCCAATGCCCCTTTGAAGGTTCAGTAGAGAGCCTTTCATCTGAAGAGGGAAACAGAAAACATTAAAACCTTGCAAGTAACTATAATCATAGCTTCTTATGAGAAATATCTTTCACACTTTGAGACCCTGCACAAAAACCTAGAGGATTTGATTCTTAGCCTTGTGTTAATGCTTGTAACTGTATCTGTCCTCTGTGTTCCCTACCTGGACTAATAGTACCACTGTTCCCTACCTGGTCTAATAGTACCACTGTTCCCTACCTGGTCTAATAGTACCACTGTTCCCTACCTGGTCTAATAGTACCACTGTTCCCTACCTGGTCTAATAGTACCACTGTTCCCTACACGGTCTAATAGTACCACTGTTCCCTACCTGGTCTAATAGTATCACTGTTCCCTACCTGGTCTAATAGTACCACTGTTCCCTACACGGTCTAATAGTACCACTGTTCCCTACCTGGTCTAATAGTATCACTGTTCCCTACCTGGTCTAATAGTACCACTGTTCCCTACCTGGTCTAATAGTACCACTGTTTCCTACCTGGTCTAATAGTACCACTGAGGATTTGATGATCTCTCTCCACTTCTGCAGCTCAGCATCATGGTAAAGCTGTTGGGACTCCAGGAGCTGGGCCCACTCCATCTGCGTCTGGGGCAGTTTACTAGAAAGAAATACACACATACTGTCAAACACACCCAGATGCCACGGCCAAGAGCAACTCAAAGCTATGTATTGTTCAGGGGCAATTCTGCAGCATTGTTTTTTGAAGTTGGGAAAACAGGATGAAGCCCATGTGGTTTTCAGATGAAACTAAACAGGCATATGCAGTCTGGGTTTGACTAAGTACACATTCATATCAATTATAGTATTATGTAGGCAATAGGCATAATGCCAAAAACCTATGGGTGGTTAGCAACTTAGCGTACCTTTCATGTATCCGCAGCCCTTGCCAGGTGGTAAGATGCTGTGCAGAATACTCCAGCATCCACAGCTTATAGAACAGCATCATGTTGAGGAACACCAGCAAAACCAGGCTGAAGGAGGAGAGGAAAACAGAAGAATGTAAGGGACAAAGGAAAGAAAATGAGTAATGAAAGCTACACAGGTGCTTTAGTCTGCATATTCATTAACCTCTAGGATCGTTGTCCAGACCTCGGGATGGTTGAGCTAATGTAGGCTAATGTGATTAGCATGAGGTTGTCAGAAACAATACAAAAATCCCAGGACATAGACATATCTGATATGGGCAGAAAGCTTAAATTCTTGTTAATCTAACTGCACTGTCCAATATGCAGTAGCTATTACAGTGAACAAATATCAAGCTATTGTTTGAGGAGAGTGCACAATTATGAACTTGAAAATGTATGAATAAACCAATTAGGCACATTTAGGCAGTCTTGACAACATTTGGAATAATATGCAATAGTTCATTGGATCAGTCTAAAACTTTGAACATACATTGATGCCATCTAGTGGCCAAAGTCTAAATTGCACCGGGGCTAGAATAATTCATTATGGCCTCTCTTACATTTCAAAGAAAAATACAAAAAAACATGTTTTTTTTGTATTATCTTTCACCATATCTAATGTGTTATATTCTCCTACATTAATTTCACATTTCCACAAACTTCAAAGTGTTTCCTTTCAAATGGTATCAAGATTATGCATGTCCTTGCTTCAGGTCCTGAGCCAGAGGCAGTTAGATTTGGGTATGTAATTTTAGGCAAAAATTGAAAAAAAGGGGCAGATCCTTAAGAGGTTTTAATGAACCAGTTAAAATGAGGGAGGAGTATGTTTCCTGGTCAGGTCTAAGTGGTTTATCTTTAGCCAGATGTACCTTAGACAGATCCTATGGCAAGCAATGAAAGGAGAGGAGAGGAGAGGAGAGGAGAGGAAAGGAGAGGAGAGGAAAGGAGAGGAAAGGAGAGGAGAGAAGAGGAGAGGAGAGGAGAGGAAAGGAGAGGAGAATCACATTCAGATGACAAACAAAACAAATGTTTAACACAGAATCAGATTTTTGCTAACTACTAAATATTTCAAAGAGAGTTGAACTGAAATAACTACAAATGAAACACAAATTGTTAAGATGGATCTGAAAGTGAGTGTGTATACTGCATGTGTGTGTGTGTATGAGTGTGTACTCACACAAAGCTGATGATGAGCAGCAGTTTGGACACACTGTAGAGGGCGAAGCCTCCAGGAAGGTGCTCAGGCATGTGCCTGGTCTGAGTGGAACCTGAGGGGGGCAGCACAAACACGGACAAGGTCAACTAGATATATTTAACACAATATGATGTGTGGAAATGTATAACAGTGTATGTAATGTATGTACCTTATGAAAGTGTATAAGAATCTACAGTGCACTAAGAGTTTATAAGAGTATCAAAAATATAAAAGATATAATATATATAGTTTATATAATATAAACTTTTTTAAAGTGTCCCCCTGCCCTCTGACCTGTCACGCCCGCATGTTTGATGCGGTGGATGACCTCATTGTCGGTTGGCGTGGTGACGGGGCTGAGGAGGGCGTCGTCCAGGTGCTGGCTCCGTAGGTGGACCAGGGGTCTCTTCCTCCGTCTCACAGACGTCTTCACCCCCTTGACCTTGGGAGAAGGCAGGGTCGACCCCAAAACCACATCCTCCACCTTCGACAGCTCCAACTCTGACAGGGCACACAGAAGCCGTTTTTACGTTCATACATTAGGATGGCATTCGGTCGTCAGATTAAATGTTGCTGGATATTTGGTGTGACAGACATAACAGCTAGTAGAGGAATTTACCAAGATGGTGGAAATTCTCGTCCAGCCCGCTCCAGAAGTTCTTCTCAATAAAGCCCTTCACTAATCCCCATGGCTGTTTTCTGTAACGCAGCTCAGTGGACACCCTAGGGACAAGGCATCCACTGGTATAAGTTGAGGCAGTGTTTCTAAATGAACATGTAATAGTTTCAAGAGCCACATGTTATTACAACAGCTGCTATAAGGTCCTCCTCACCTTAACCGGCACTTGTTCTTGGCCACCCGTGTCAGCATGTAACGGTTGAGGGTGTAGAAGTAGTCGTGGTAGGGCACGTCGTGTGTGATGACCTCAGCATCGATGATGTAGCACTCACTCTCATGGCTGGCCTTGTACAGTGTCTGCGTCTCTGTGACCGTGGCTGTCTTGGGGGCCAGGGGGTTGGACAGGGAGATGGTGTACATGATCTCTCTCGTCTGGTTCCCCGCTGCGTCGTCCTTCTTCCAGGGGTGAAACACTATATCTGTGTGGCGTTATATGGATACACATTCGATCACTACATAGTCAAAGGACGACACCAATGGAAGAGACAATAATGTGATGCTAACGCCAACGGACAGAATGTCTGACTGACCTGAAAACCTGCGCTGCTCCATGAAGTCGGTCATAAACTGGGATTCTGTGAAGAGGATGTCATACATCTTGTCCACACTGAACTTGTAAACCTCATCGATGTACTGTCTCCCTTTAAGGTCATCGTGGAAGGCCTGCACCTCCCCTGCTGGAGAACCATAGAGGGAAACACACTTTAGATGAAGTGCCCTTGGGGACATAATATCATATGGAGACAGTATTACCAAGACTTAGTGGCATCACTGAAGAGCCTGTTTCATGCCATATATACAGTATATGCATCAAATCTGTTCATGGACGGAAGATTGAAGCCGTACCCTCGTCGTGGGTCTCTGAGGAGTCGCTAAGTTCGGTGGGGATGTCTTCATTGTCGTTGAAGTCCAGGGAGGTAGAGGGCATCAGGCCGCTGGCCTCCGCTAGCCTCTGCTCCAGCACCAGGGGCAAGGCCAGCAGTTCTCCGTCAGGGAGGCAATCGATGTACTCCTCTGGAGGGAGGTCAAACTAGGACACACAGAGTGGGAAGGGGGGTGGGGGTCAGTCACTAGAAAGGCACTGTAGGATACTTTAGTACATAGTTACGAGTAGGATTGGGCTGTGTTTATGTTTTGGTTATCAAATTACAAAACATTCCACATATGCAAGTTATAGGCAGAATAACAAATGCATTTCCCACTCCATCAAAACAAATAACCTAACAGTAATTGATTTAACCTCTGACCTCTATTATGTCGCTGAGACTCACAGAGAGGGGCTCGCTGCTGATGGATGAGCTGATGGTGCTGTTGGTGATGATGCATTTCTTGTGTATGGATGGTGGGCTGCCCTCGTGCTTGGCCTCCACGCTGCTCTTAGACGAGTTGTCATTACTGATCTCATTCTCCTCGTTAGGGATCTCCTCACAGAACCTGCACCATCACCGTGGGGGAACAGGGAAGGGCTGGAGGTTAGGGTTAGGAGTTCTGGAGTGTTGCTGAGAGGGATGTGAAGCGGGCTGAGAGAGTGGTGTGTATTTGTGTATGCTTCAGTAATGAGGCCAGCCTCTCATAACAACCCGCAGAAGATCAAGGGCATTGTAATCAACCATGGTAATTGATGAGGCATTGTTTAGATCTGTTGCCATGGAAACCACACCCACCCCATGGTGTTGAAGTCGTCATCAGGGGGAACGTAGTCTTCGTCGTCACTGGTCAGGCCTAGTTCGTTGCCATAGCACTGATGGACAAAGTGCCATAGCTCTTTGGGGCACAGGGGCTAGAGCACAGGGTTAGAGACGACACTCAGTACGGCAGAGACTTGGATTCAATGGAAAAGAAAAGTAGCAATATACTGAACATGTAGATCTATTTGTGATGAGGTTAATTGAGGTTGCTGGCTTACTTTGTCCAGCAGTGCATTCTGCCATAATCTGAACATCATCATGTAGGTCCTGTCCCGCGCTCCAAATGAGGTGAAAAAGTGCTGTGAGGAGAGAATGGAAAAAAATAAATATATATATGCTCTGAAATAAGGCCAAGGAGAAGGTTTGAGCCTCCCCTCAGTCAGTGAATGCCAAAAATTCAGTCCCTATCCTGTCTTACCTTCTCACCATCTGTGGACACCTGGATGGCATTGGGGATGAGGCGGGCTGTCTTCTCCTTCGTCATGGTGCAGATGTCCTTCAGCCTCACTGTCAGCTGCACACACATGCAAGCAAAATAGTTTTTGTTCCAGCATTGCTTAATATTCAGATAAATATATCTGTTGAACTGTTACTGAACCACAATAATGCAATATATACTGTGATGCAAACTATAGAAATACAATCAATTCTATTTCAATATTGCAAACTAACCAATACCAGAGAAATATAGATAAGATCAAAAGAACAGAAAGCCCCAGGCAGAGGCCCAGTGCGTACCAGCGTTTCCCAGCGGAAGATGTTGCTATAAAAACAGATCCAGTTTTCTGAGAGGTAGAGTCGGCCCTGCAGGAGGATGTCTCGTTGTAGGGCGCAGGAGTAATCTGCCAGCACAGGTCAGAGGTCAAATATCAGAGCCCAGGAAGGATACATCCACCCATCAAGGTCGGGGTTCATTATATTTCAACATAGTCAATTCAAAAGATGAATTACCTGAATTGATAGTTTAAATGGAATGGACTCCAAACAGCCAATGCAAACGTGTCCAAAACCAAAAGATGTTCCTATATCCACCGTATTGCTGACAGAATTGGCCATAGTTGCCTAGTATTTTGCGTTTGTAACTCACCCACGATGAGTCGCTCTGTGTCCGGTAGCTGCTTGAAGAGCTTCCTGAAGTCCTCATTACGCTGTTTGTATGTGGGGCTCAACACCTGGAGAGACGGAGAGCAACAATGATAACTTCTTGAGAGAGGGGCGACTCACACATACACATTCCTGAACACACGCTCTCTATCTCACACATACACATTCCTGAACACACGCTCTCTATCTCACACATACACATTCCTGAACACACGCTCTCTATCTCACACATACACATTCCTGAACACACGCTCTCTATCTCACACATACACATTCCTGAACACACGCTCTCTATCTCACACATACACATTCCTGAACACACACTCTCTATCTCACACATATACATTCCTGAACACACGCTCTCTATCTCACACATACACATTCCTGAACACACGCTCTCTATCTCACACATACACATTCCTGAACACACGCTCTCTATCTCACACATACACATTCCTGAACACACGCTCTCTATCTCACACATACACATTCCTGAACACACGCTCTCTATCTCACACATACACATTCCTGAACACACGCTCTCTATCTCACATATACACACTGGACTGCATCCATTTTCACAAGGGCATTTTATACAAAAGCACAATCCCCTGTTGACATTTAGCCACTTCAAAACATTCAATAAGCATGCTTTTGAGCATCGTGAGCATTCCTAATGTGAGTCACATTCCCAAGACAACAATATATAGTAACATCATTATATGAACACACACAATGCTGCTTTTTGTGGCGCAACAGTTAATATGTAGGACAGAGAGGGACAAAGACACAAATCAAATCTGTTCTGATATCAAACCCTTATGTAGCAATTGGTTTATCTTATCAAATTTAGTCTCTGTCCATTGTCGGTTAAGAAATGTTCTGTTCTCACACAGAGGAATTAATTCTCTCGTTACATTCTCAGGCATTAAGGTACATCTTATCTTGGGCCTGGATTCAGGCTTGTTTAAAGAGGGAAGTAATTGCTGTGACCCACAGCCAGTGTGAGTGCAGGGGTGAGGGCTCTATGTGTCTGAGCCAGATGTTGTCTTTTAATAGGAACAGCTTCAGGAAACAATGCCTGCCAGTACGGTAACCAAATACACCCCTTCATGGGAAAAACCTCTCGCTGCTTCCACCTGAAGGAAAACATCAGACTGTTCACATTAACATCAACTAGCTACAGTACATGTTCTATACTCATATAACCAGAACAGCCCAGAATGGATAGACATAATCTGTTTCTGTTAAGCTATGAATGAAAACCACTGGTGCCTGTCAAGAACACTTGGTAAATTCGAGAACTTTGAAGGCTGGAAAAATGGATTATGAGTCGGACATATTTACAGTCTAGAAATGTTCACAGAAAGTACTCTCTATAACTGCCTAACATATCAAGAGTATTAGAGCTCCCATTTCACAACAAAAGCCTGCCTATTCCCCTTAAACTGCAGCCTTCTTACTTTGTCCAGGGAAAGGGTACATGGGTACTATGGAATTGCAAATAGCTACTGACTCATGCCTTTCATTTCATTTGCTTTCCAAAATATAATTGCGGGAGGGAACCACAGAGTTATGCTCTTGGAGCAGGTACAGTACACAAACTGCCCATCCCAACCTTCTCACCCCTCTTCCCTCCCCGCTGCTACCCCTCCTGGCATCAGCTCTCTGGGGGGAGGGTCAGTCACTTACTGCAGGGACCTCCTCTGACTCCCAGTCCTGGTCTTGGTTGTCCAAGGCGACCCAGCCCCACTCCCAGCCAAACTCTCCCTGGGCCGGATCCTGTGGGAGCCACCCAGCCAGGGCTTTATCCAGCTCCAGCACCACCTGCCAGTCTGACTCCAGTCCTCTGTGAGCCTCCTGAGCCTCCATATTCCACTCACTTCCCTCAGGCACACGGGCGGACACCTAAACCAGTGGTGCTCTTGTGGGGTCCTCAGAGCGGTCGATTTAAATGCGAGTGGGTTAGGGTCCAGGTCTGCTGCAGACAAACAGACAGAGCTGTTGTGTGCCCAGTGGTTGTTTCTTGGAGACTGCTGTGACTGACCCGGTATGGGTGCTACTCCCTTTCAGTGTGAGAGCTGGACCCAGCTGACTGCTGCCACATGATTCCAGTCCTCTCTCCCTTTCCCTCTGTCTCTATCAAACACAGAGAGGAGCTGCGGCCGTTGGCCTCTAGTAACCCTGGCCACAAGTCTTTTATTATAATGGCAGCTCTGGCAGGCATGCAATGTTACCCTGTCCAGATCCAGACGCCTCAGAGTGCTTTGGTGTGCACAGCTCAGACACACCAGCAGCGAAAGCAAGAAAAATTTCCTTGGTAAAGAGAAAAACACAGAGAAAGAGAGAGTGTTTCCTAACTGGAAAGGAGTGCAGCCCCGTCTCACTGGCTGACAAGGAGATTGAGTTACAGAGGACAGATGTGCACACAACCTTCAGTTACTTCTATGCTCCGTGAAGAAAAACATGTCCATTAATCTTGAGTGGTGCGGCACGGAGTCGCATGACGGCTCAGTCTAATGCAGTTGGAGTATTGCACCTCTGGGAGTATGTCCACTTCCCCTGTTGTTGACCATTCAGGTATTGGAAAGCAATTGCATGAGAGTCTTAACACATTTAGAGGTGTTACTATTACTAAACACCCCCCCTGGATCCCTGTGACCTATTTCCCTACTCTCTACCCCCCACAACTCTCCTGGCCCTTAAGGTCAAGTAATGCACTCCTGAAACCAGATCCCTGTCAGTTACTACGATCAGACTAGATAGACAGGCACAGAGATTGGTTCTCATCTGACTCTGAGCTGGGTAAAACAACCTATCAGCACAGTGGTGGGAGGTGGACACGACAACAGCAACAAAACCAAAACTGTGGCTACATTTGGCACGCCATTAGTCTCAGTTGTGGATGGAATTGTGCCCTGGAATTCCGCTACAAATTCTACACCTTTCCTGCTTACTCAATTTCCACAACCCCCCTCAACATCTAACCAAATCAGTGAGGAGAAATACGCTCCAGGAAACTGAATGTGAAGGGAAGCAAAATAATCCTCAGCACACTATTGAAACCAGTGCAGATCATTCACAGACCCCTCTCAGACGTGAACAGCTTTCGTCCTGTTGAAAATGCCTCTGCATCCAGGGAATAAGGTTCCATCAGACGTTTGCGAGCCATGCAAGCCCACTCTCTTCTAAAACTGCATCCAAGAAAAACAGTCAGATAATCGAGTAGTATCTGAATTCAACGTTTTTCCAAGAGCCTTTCCTAAAAAGGAAAATGAAGACTAAAGCAAACGCAGAAGCCATTGATACGACTATCTCCCATCTTCTCCAGGTGACAATGTGACAAGTCCTAGGACAGTGTAGCTGCCAGGTGGTGATGGGGCTATAGACAGTCCCTGAGGTGGCGGTTAATCATTAACCTGCTGGGTAAACAGAGAGAGATGTCGGAGACTGGCACAGTCAACCAGGGTGGGGCCCCATTAGTTTCAGGGATGGTTTACGGTCTATCCTCACACAAACAATGAGGCCAGTCTCTCACCCCACTGTCCGTAGGTTGCTACAAAACCATTGTAGAGAGGAGTGGTCAGGCAGGTGTATGCATGTGTATAGCCATTGTAAGCGGCACTGTCAAGGGAGGGTGTATGAATGTGCGTGTGAAGACTTTCGTCTCTATCTGAAACACACCTTTCTTTGTCAATTTCCCTGCTAATGGTCTGTTGATGCTGGGAGGGTCTGTTGATTAGAACCAGATGTGGGAACAGCTCAGCAGAGAGGTGCTGGCTGGTTTAGAAACACAGTCAAGCCAGGATCTCTGACTATTCACCCTGTCCTGCATAAGACACACTGCTGTAAAAAACATGTGTTAGGAGATCTACAGTGGTGTCCTTTGTGTGAGAATCTACCTCAGAGTAAACATGTCCCCCCCCCCCCCGTCTCTCATATGCAGGGGAGATAAACTATAATGTTTTCATAGACCAGAGAGTATGAGGAGGCAGACATTTCACCTCACAAATCTCTAGGAGAAAAGCAGTCTCTTAAACCAGCCACTTTAGTCACTGTCGATACTATGAGCCACTACATTCGGTGTCTGGCAGACATTGATTTCCTTGTTAATACCTCAACTCCCTGCGTAGGTCCTGTACAGTTGCCATGAAAGCATTGCAACAGAGTCATTAGGAAAGTTGATACGGCAGGGTGGGGCCTGTTGTGTGTCTCTACTGGGCTTAGACCTCATATCAGGACGGTTGTGATGTAATCCCAGGAGGTTCAGTGCCACGGGAGAACATCACTGCCTTGTAGAGAAACACAGTGACTGCATGGCCTACCACATAGCCTACCACATGCCCTCAGGTATAGCACTGCATCAGACACATACCAATATATGTTTCAATGGTCCAGAACAGAGATTAGGCATAATTACATAGTTAATGCTTCTGGGAGCAACATCATGTCTAGATTGGCATTATGAATGCTTTCCTTTAGTAATGGTAGAACAGTAGAGAAATGAATGTGAGTAGCTAAAGGTGAGAGTATCAGAAAGCATTAGATGTGGACCATGTTTTTCCTCAACATTCTGGAGAATCCCCATATCAGGTTTCACTATGCAACAATGCCCAACTATAACCAATGAGTCCATAATGACAAAACGAACACATTTGAAGACGTATGAGGACTGGAACATGCTAACCAGTCTCATGCTCCATTCCCCTGTCATTCAAGGCATTCAGGGCTGCTCCAGACACTGACCATGGTCCATGGGTTTAGTATGATACATTGAGCAGACTGGCCTGTTGCAAAATGTTTTGCAATGGAAACTGTTTATCGTTTACTCTAGGAACCAAATGGAAGCAAACGGAACGAAACACGGAGGGACATACAATAATAAATCCATTAGAAACACTTGTTTTTGGTTACCTCAAAAAATAAACAAAAGAAAAATAAACATTTTCCATTTGGAGTAAACAGTTTCCGTTGGTGAAATTTTCGCAACAGACAAAATGTTTTGCAATGGTCTCCGACTAATGAATACACCCCGTTGCATCACCACCATCACAGCTCTGAGAAGCCTATAGTTCCCCTTCACACAGCAGCCATTTTGAAAACACAATTTTTCCAGACACAACCACAATGTGGCCATGGCTTTGGGTCATCTAACCACCATAGTGCTGCATATTGTGGCTTTGCTCTTAGGTGAAAACAACATACTGATCAACCAAATCAATGAGGGATGAGGAGCAGACAAGTGGAAAGTCAGACCAGCCAAGTGATCCAAGAAAAGGGAATAAGCAGAGAGATATTTGAAAAGTTGCAGAAGAATACAAGTCATGCTTACTCTCAGGATGTGTTGTCTCTCATGCTAGGGAGAGAGGGGGAATATATAAACACAAAGAACAACAAAAGAAAGGAATAAAACAACTGAACAAGGGAAAAGAGTCCCACAGAGACACCATAGGAGAAACCATGGCTTCATAATACCACCATATCTGGGTATCAAATCCTTTCTCACATAAAGATGGCCAACTGAGCCATCAAGTAGATTTACTTGGCTTTTTTAGAAGGATCATAACGAAAGGAACTCATTTCCGCCCCATCAGAATGTAGCAACCTTGTCTCTTAGTACACTGGCCGGCAACCTTGTGTTCAGTCAGGACCTCTTGGTGTAATGGTCTTGGTGTTGGACTGAGATCACTGGATCAGGCTGTCACCATACTTTCGCTACAAGACGCTTCTGTCTGTCAAACATTTCATCTACGAATCACATCTGTAGTAAGGTATAGGAGTTTGGAACAAAATGGACACTTTTATTCTTCCTCACAGCATTTGGTTCATTCATTATTAATCAGTCATTTTTCTGATTAATTCAGCATGCCATCACACTGTAACCCTAGATTCTTAGAACTCTAAATCCCACTGGTTAGCATCCGGGGTAAGCCTGAGCTCCATATGAAAGTGACCTTTGGCATATAACCTTGTGTGATTCCAAACAGGGTCTAGGACCCTTCACCTCACCTCACCTCACCTCACCTACACACACACACACACACACACACACACACACACACACACACACACACACACACACACACACACACACACACACACACACACACACACACACACACACACACACACACACACACACACACACACACACACACACCTCTTAACAGAAAGAGTAAGTAGAGGATGAAACTTACATTGTACCAGCTCTGGCTCTTCTGTAGACAGCGAGGAACAAAGCAGATAGGAGAGAACAAAGTGTAAGTCAATGAGACAAGGATACACCAATACTTGGCCACAGGGCTCAATATCATAAACACAGAGGTCAAGGGACGATAAAAACCGACAGTGGGTATTTATAGAAGGTGTGAATGTCAACCTCTGGGTGGGCACCTCCTACATTGAAAACAGATCTGCTGCTATCCAACAGAGTTGTCTCCCTTTGAGCGTGTCACATATTTTAGTTAGACTTTTCACCGATTTCTTGATTTCTTTGTTGTTTTTGGGCCTCACAAAAAGTCATTTGCATGGATATTTGATAAGCAGATGGTAGATTGGGCTAGGGTTGTGTGTGGTACAATATTATCTTTGTTTCTAAGTGTTTAAAATAATGTATTAACGATTTAGAGTTGCTTCTAAATGCTTGCGTATAGAGATGAATTGTGTACTGCTGTGTGTTGTATATTTTCTGACAGCAGAGGGCAGTATACACACTGTTATTGGCAGGACCATAACAAGAGTGCTTATTCCAACCATAACTCACCTGCTTCTGTTTTATGGGGCTATAAAGAGAGTGTAATACGTCTCACCATTGTGATCCGAGAGGCAGGCATGCTAGGGGGATCCAGTGGGTGAATACATGGCAGGATAATCAAGCACGATTTTAGCAGTAAATAAATGTCAGTTTGTGTCAAGTAGTAAATAGCAGGAGTAGAACAAAATGGCTTCCCCTTGACGTCATAAAAAAAACTTAACCAGGCAACTACAAATAATATGTTTTGTCATTTCAGTGACAACATACAAGAGGCATACTGGTGCGAGGCTACTACTGTCAATCAATCCTTTGGAGATGTGAATGTAGATAATCCAATATTTCAGCTATCAGATAAGCGTGTAGTGTTTCCTGTCTGAGAGTTGTGAGGCCCCAGTCCTGTCCCTGGGCTTTGGGCTCTGACGTGGACAGGGCTAATCTTATCTGAAGGTGACAAGAGGCGTGAGAGACGACTTAAGCCTTAAGGTGTCTGCAAAGTGTGTGTGTGTATGCCTGCCATTGTAAATGTGTTTTGGAGTTGGTGTAATTGCATGTTTGTAAGTGCATCTTTATAGCCTACATGTGTGTAAATGTGCATGCATGTCTAAATCACATATTTGCTTCCCCACGAAGCACATGTGTGTCTGGGGATGTGTGTCAGCAGCACTACGAATCAGGTTAACACTCATTAAGTGCACTGTGTAACAGAGAGAGCTTGTGTACGGTAGTAGTGTCTTGGCCTGGATTCCCCTGAGGATCAGAAAGGCCTGGAACGACTAGTTACTTTACACAACCAGGCCAGAGTCAGGGCCAGCTCTCTCAACCAACCAACTGGGCCAAACCAGAACTGGCCAGCACTAGCTGTAACCCAGACAAACCTATCAGGTATAACCCACATAGCTTCAATCAACACTAGAACAACAACGTAGTTCTGATGAACAGAACTGAGCAGGCCTGTTCAACCTAGTGGAACAGTAAATAAAGACTGTAGCACCAAGCCTAAATAATAATCAGATCTGTGCATACATTTTCATACTTTTTCACACTGGTCTCCCATGGGAATTGAACCCACAACCAACTGCTAAATCCCAAAATTCCACAACTACTAAAACACACAACCAACCATGCTCTACCAACTGAGATGTTATATCAACGTTTTGATATATAACATTGTACAAAAGGAGGGACACTTTAAGGAGGGAGGAGAGAGAGGAGAGGAGGAAGTTCTGGTCTGAGACAGGAAATGGAAACAGGTAGGGGCGCTGACTGACATCACACCACAGGAGGCTGCTGAGAGGAGGATGGCTGGAAAGGAGTAAATGGAAACCATGTCTTTGATACCACTCCATTGATTCCTTCCCAGTCACTACTATGAGCCCATCCTCCCCAATTAAGGTGCCACCGGCCAACTGTGCATCACACATCTACAGATGATAGGAAGAGGAGGTCACTGGTCAAATCAGGCTAGGGGATCAATGGGCAAATAAAAGCAAGAGGAAATGCTTACTTTAATCAGGTTAAGTCTGTCATACTGAAAGGAAATTAAAGAGAAAATGAAGAGTTAACCAACATGAAGGAAAGAGATCAGAAACAAGAGAGGGGAAAAGGCTTTGTTTTTGATTTACATGTGTACTAAGAGTACTAGGCTAAAACACTAAAATATCCAGGTTTGCGTATTTGTAGTTCCAAGACACACTATTGTCCTATCTAACTCTACTTTCATGATGTGTCCATGTCTCAGTGTTTTGGTCTGAGATGGGTCTTTATGCTGAGTCTCTATGTACTCTCTCTGTAGTGCTGCTTACTGTTTACAGTTCCATAAACAGCCTCATTGATTGGTGACAGTGGGAGACTGAGCAGAGCCGTCATCACTGAAGCGGCCAGCCAATTAGTTAGTGTGGGAACGCCGGCCCAGGTCCTATACAGAGAGGAGCCCCTCTCCCTGCCTGTCTGTCTGTGTGTTTCTGGATTGCATTAGACTAGGGTGACAGAGCTCACGTTGCCTGGGCGACTGCACACAGTGCCAGGGTCATGTGACTCCTGCTGACCGCCGGCTGGGTGCTCACGCGGGACCAGAGAGGGTTGGCACTCGGCCACGGGCCTGAGGGGTGATGTCATCGACTGGGTGTGCTGTGAAATGGGACAGACACCGCCTGAACAGCAACTCAACTGACCAAATGTCGCTTGGCTGCCATTTACCCCATCCTGTCTGCCTGTCTCATAGTCCGTGACAAAGCTGAATGTAGCCGAATGCAGCGAATGTGCTGACGTGCAAGGGTCCTTACATGAGAATGCTGTAACTAACCGGTGACACATGGCCTCTGCTGCTGTCTTGTCTGAGGAGAGGAGTGGTGTATTCTGGGCTTTTGATGCGAGGCAGGGAAAAGGAGCTTCTGATGTAGAAAGCTCTATGGTCATCAAAAATTCATGACACACAGGAGTGGTGGAAAGGGATGCGGAAGGAATTTTACAGTCTCCCCCTGCCAGCGACCCTCTGCATTCAGGCACATACTCAGCATCTCAGAGATTAGGGTGCTCTTAGTTTAGACACAACAACGAGCTATGTTGAAGTTTTAATGGACTTGGGACAGTGGTTGGAGGAGATGGAACAGAAGCACACTGAGACAAGCTGGGAGAGAGATGTGTCTGAAAGCCAGCAGCCCTGCAGGGAGTTAGATGAGAGGGAAGGTGGCAGGGGGGGGGGGTAGAGGAGAAGGTTATAGCAACATGGATACCATCTGCAGGGAGTGTGTTCAGATGGAAGAGGTGGGTGGAGGGGGCACAGGACAGCTCACAAGACATGGAGGTGGGGTGGGATTAAAGAACAGAAAAGAGTAATGCTTACTTTGGAAAGTCGCTTGTGAGACTAGCATGCATCAGGAGAAGAACAAAGAAATCAGAAACTAAAAAACTGCAAGATACAACAGCTGAAAGAACCCATTTTTTTTAAACAGTCAGTTTCAGATCACAGACATTTCATATGGCGGCAGC
Organism: Oncorhynchus gorbuscha; assembly: GCF_021184085.1. Classification (NCBI taxonomy): domain Eukaryota; kingdom Metazoa; phylum Chordata; class Actinopteri; order Salmoniformes; family Salmonidae; genus Oncorhynchus; species Oncorhynchus gorbuscha. The sequence goes on from NC_060191.1 coordinate 54,170,784, forward strand.
GAAAGTAAGAGAAAGCAAGCGCTCTGTGTCAAGAAGAAAGGATGAGAGAAGAGGAGAACACAATGACAACAAAAGCAACAGATGTCTGACACCACAAGGACTGGGGAGCACTGTGAACAGTGAGTGAATGGGAAAACGGATGAGAGGTGAGAGAGCCAACTGCCAACTACCACACTCCTTATCACTTCACAACAATACGATTTTCAGAGGAGGAAAGTACTAAATATATCACCCAATATTCTCATGTTCATGTTTTGCTTGAGATTTTCGCTGAGTTACCCACAGTCAAAGCTCCTGTCCTTCACTCCACTACCTTACTCTTCAATTCAGATTCTGATGAGCGAGAAGTGAGACTATAGCCTCTTGACCTGCCTACTACCCTCTGTCAGAACGAGCCTTGCAGAGTTGAGATAGCTGCAGTTAATGACTGCCTGAGTGCTGCGATGGAGTGGGCTGACTGACTGAGTGCCCGGCCTGTGATTACAATGCTGCTCTGATAGGACCAGATGGGTCCAGGGGATGTAGGGAGGGAGAGAGGGATGGAGGGTGGGAAAAGGGAGGGAGGGAGAAAGGGATGGAGGGAGAAAGGGAGGTAATAAGGGAAGAATAAAGTGAATACAGTGAATCTGAATACAGTGAAGCATCTTTCCTGATGATGATGGGTCCTTATCCACAATTGATGTGCTGAGGGTCTCGTTACTCAGACTATGATTGGCCAATTGTACGAGAGTGACAGTTAGATCTGACCTATAGTTTGAGGATGGGAGTTGGACATTACCCTATCAGAGTCATAGCAGCATTTATCAGGAGTACATTATACCACTGTCAATTGGGGCTACATGAGGATGGCATGTTTGATCCAGTATGGTGTGCCTAATGCAGAGGTATGATGGGGGTAAAATCACTATGGAATGGAAAATAAAAGCTGATAAAACCATGCCATTTCACAAGATATCACTATATCTCACTCCTTCTCGTTGACTATTTCTTACAAGACACTATGTCAGGGGTAAACCGTAAAAAACAAAAATCTTATCACAAAACATAATTAATCCCCCTGTATCACCTCAGTGATCACCAAATAAATGTTGATTTCAGATTGTATTGGAAGTGATGTTCAGGGAGGATACAAATGTCTTGCTGAACTGACGTGATAGGCCAGACTGACATTATTTATTTGTGAGTTATGAATGCACTGTATGATGAACTAGTCATTTTGAAAACGGCACTGTTGGCAGTACTATTTGAGACTATGACCTACTGTCTTGTAGTGTGATTGGTGGAAGAGGACTATGCCCTGTACTGTGCTGTAGTGTAATTGGTGGAACAGGAATATGATCCTGTACTGTGCTGTAGTGCGATTGGTGGAAGAGGACTATGATCCTGTACTGTGCTGTAGTGCGATTGGTGGAAAGAGGACAATGATCTTGTACTGTAGTGTGGGTGGTGGAAAGAAGAGGGCTCTGAGACTGAGACGGCCCACCTGCGCAGTGAGGCTCACCTTGGAGTTCTTGCCTCCGCTGCGGGCGGACTGCAGAGAGTAGGTTCGCTGGACCCCTTGCTCGGGGGTGGAGGGAGACTTATCAGAGGAGTGGTCCGAGTGGCCCTTCTCCACCATTATCTCACCAGGCTCCAGGCTCTGGTGCGTAGGTGAGCGCGAGCGTTTAGGACGCAGGACGGGCGAGCAAGCAGGCGTACTCCTGTTCGAGTTACTGGCAGTGCTGGGGGTGAGAAAGAGAGAGGGAGTATTAATTATATTTCTCTAAACTCTTTCATCACACCATGAAACTACATATTCTGCACTGTTTGAAAATGTAGGGACGGAGCAAAACCCATTGACACACATTACATGCATAACATAGTAGTAACTAATAGTACCACTCTACAGTTCTTTAAACACCTTACCTAAGTGTAAGTAATTTTTTTTACACTTATTTTACCAGGTAAGTTAAGTTGACTGAGAACATATTTATAGCAACGACCTGTGGAATAGTTATATGGGAGAAGAAGGGGGATGAATGAGCCAATTGGAAGCTGGGGGTGATTAGGTGACCGCGATGGTATGACGGCCAGATTGGTAATTTAGCTAGGACACCGGAGTTAACACCCCTACTCTTATGATAAGTGCATGGGTTCTTTACTGACCACAAAAAGTCAGATCAGCTGTTTAACGTCCCATCTAAAAGACTGCCCCCTACACAGGGCAATATCCCCAATGACTGCCCTGTCCCCAATCACTGTGCCTCCTACTGGCCCTCTAACTTTCAGCAGCATCTGGTCCCCCATCAAGGGACCAACCAGGACAAACCCAGCTTAGCTTCAGAGGAAAGCCAGCAATGGGATGCAGGGTGGTATGCTGCTGGCTAAATGTTAATGATGCTAATGTGTTGCCGTCCCACAGGTAATGCTAGGCCTACTAGTGTACCATGTAAAGACCGAGACGTATGTTCCCATTCATCCCCGGAGTGAGTATTCAGGTTATATCACAGCAAATAGGCTTGAAAGCTACCCACTAATACAGTTAATAACAACAGCAGCTAGCCTACATAACCCTCAGACCAACAACAGCAGCAGCAGCAGCTAGCCTACATAACCCTCAGACCAACAACAGCAGCAGCAGCAGCTAGCCTACATAACCCAAAGACCAAAAACAACAACAGCAGCTAGCCTACATAACCCTCAGACCAACAACAGCAGCAGCAGCAGCTAGCCTACATAACCCTCAGACCAACAACAGCAGCAGCAGCTAGCCTACATAACCCTCAGACCAACAACAGCAGCAGCAGCAGCTAGCCTACATAACCCAAAGACCAAAAACAACAACAGCAGCTAGCCTACATAACCCTCAGACCAACAACAGCAGCAGCAGCAGCTAGCCTACATAACCCTCAGACCAACAACAGCAGCAGCAGCTAGCCTACATAACCCTCAGACCAACAACAGCAGCAGCAGCAGCTAGCCTACATAACCCAAAGACCAAAAACAACAACAGCAGCTAGCCTACATAACCCTCAGACCAACAACAGCAGCAGCAGCAGCTAGCCTACATAACCCGCAGACCAACAACAGCAGCAGCAGCAGCTAGCCTACATAACCCTCAGACCAACAACAGCAGCAGCAGCAGCTAGCCTACATAACCCTCAGACCAACAACAGCAGCAGCAGCAGCTAGCCTACATAACCCTCAGACCAACAACAGCAGCAGCAGCAGCTAGCCTACATAACCCACAGACCAACAACAGCAGCAGCAGCAGCTAGCCTACATAACGCACAGACCAACAACAGCAGCAGCAGCAGCTAGCCTACATAACCCTCAGACCAACAACAGCACCAGCAGCAGCTAGCCTACATAACCCCCAGACCAACAACAGCAGCAACAGCAAGCACCAGAAAAAAACAGATGGCATTCTCTACACGAGTCATGAGGATTAGTGAAAACCATGAGTCAGATAATAGATGTAATATCCCACTGCTGTATCTTTGAAGAGCCAGGAGAAGCACTCACCTGGGATGCACATGTAAATACACACTGAAAAATTATATTTGGAAAATAATTGGACTTAATCCACCTATCATTGACATTTAAACCTTTATTGGATAGCTTTTCTGCAATTTCATTTTCATGCTTAAAAAACCTAATGATGTAGGTGCTGTTTTCAATCTCTTCAGACTGAACAAGTTATCGACACCATGGAAAGATGAGCTATAGACAAAATAAGGCTTTTCTAACGATTCTGGACAGATGAGAACAAGTCCATGAGCAGACCTCAGAGTAACAGGGACAGTTAAGTACCATGGTTATTATAATGTTGTTGATATTCAGTTGAGTTATGGTGCAATTGTCAATCTGACAATATTACCAGAGAACACTGTAGCAGGGGACAGGAGGAACGGTGCCAGCCTCTCTCTCTCAATCTCTCTATCTCTCCATCTTCAGCCTTCCCAAAGTCAAACTCTCCTGGCCATTGTATACTGCCTACATTACAGACGATCAAGACAGACAGATTGGATAGAGGTAGAGAAACATGTAGCGCTAATATAAGAGGAGTGCAGAGGAGGATAGGAGAGGAGTGAAGGAGAAGAGGAGGATAGGAGAGGAGTAAAGGAGAGGTGAGGAAGAGAGGAGAGGAAAGGAGGAGAGAAGTGGAGGAGTGGAGCAAGGGACGCTTCCCTTCCTGAACCACAGGCCAACCTGTTTATTAGGTCCTGTCTCTTGAGACCAGCCTGCAAAGACAAGTACCCAAATGACACCCTATTCCCTTTATAATCCACTGCTATTGGTCAACGCTAGTGAACTGGTTGGAGAACTGGGTGGGGATCTGGGTAGTGAACTGGGTGGATAACTAGGTGGGGAACAGGGTGGATAACTAGGTGGGGAACTGGGTAGTGGACTAGGTGGGGAACTGGGCATTGAACTAGGTGGGGAACTGGGTAGTGAACTAGGTGGGGAACTGGGTAGTGAACTGGGTGGATAACTAGGTGGGGAACTGGATAGTGGACAACTAGGTGGGGAACTGGATAGTAGACAACTAGGTGGGGAACTGGATAGTAGACAACTAGGTGGGGAACTGGATAGTAGACTAGGTGGGGAACTGGATAGTAGACTAGGTGGGGAACTGGGTAGTAGACTAGGTGGGGAACTGGGTAGTGAACTAGGTGGGGAACTGGGTAGTGAACTGGGTGGATAACTAGGTGGGGAACTAGGTGTGGAACTGGGTGGATAACTAGGTGGGGAACTGGGTAGTGAACTAGGTGGGGAACTGGGTGGGGAACTGGGTAGTGAACTGGGTGGTGCTGTGGGTAGTGAACTGGGTGGGGCTGGGTAGTGAACTGGCTGATTCTAACTGTCAGGGATCTCTGTGGCTGTGCTCTGCAGTACCCAGAGCTGACCTCTCATCTAACTAATGGGATGGATCATCAGCACTGATCGAGTATATTGTGGTTACAAATAAATTATGTGGTGTTATTATTTGATAAGCAAAAGTGTGTTTGTACAAATGTACTGCATGTTTCTGGAGAACTGACTGTATGCACACGTACATACTGCATAATACTTCAATATACAAGACAATGATGATTCAGAATATGTTTGAGCATTTGTGAGTATAGGCCTATACTCGTGTGTGTAACGGTATACAATTGAAGTCGGAAGTTTACATACACTTAGGTGGGAGTCATTAAAACTTGTTTTTCAACCACTCCACAAATTTCTTGTTAACAAACTATAGTTTTGGCAAGTCGGTTAGGACATCTACTTTGCGCATGACACAAGTCATTTTTCCAACAATTGTTTACAGACACATTATTTCACTTAGAAATCACTGTATCACAATTCCAGTGGTTCATAAGTTTACATACACTAAGTTGACTGTGCCTTTAAACAGCTTGGAAAATTCCAGAAAATGTCATGGCTTTAGAAGCTTCTGATAGGCTAATTGACATAATTTGAGTCAATTGGAGGTGTACCTGTGGATATATTTCAAGGCCTACCTTCAAACTCAGTGCCTCTTTGCTTGACATCATGGGAAAATCAAAACAAAATCAGCCAAGACCCCAGAAAAATAATTGTAGACCTCCACAAGTCTGGTTCATCCTTGGGAGAAATTTCCAAACGCCTGAAGGTACCACATTCATCTGTACAAACAATAGTATGCAAGTATAAACACGCAGCCGTCATACCGCTAAGTCGCTCTGGATAAGAGCGTCTGCTAAATGACTTAAATGTAAATGTAAATGTAAGGAGACACGTTCTTTCTCCTAGAGATGAACGTACTTTGGTGCGAAAAGTGCAACTCAATCCCAGAACAGCAAAGGACCTTGTGAAGATGCTGGAGGAAACAGGTACAAAAGTATCTATATCCACAGTAAAACGAGTCCTATGTTGACATAACCTGAAAGGCCACTCAGCAAGGAAGAAGCCACTGCTCCAAAACCACCATAAAAAAGACGGGGACATGGGGACAAAGATCGTACTTTTTGGAGACATGTCCTCTGGTCTGATGAAACAAAAGTAGAACTGTTTGGCTATAATGACCGTTGTTATATTTGGAGGAAAAAGGGGTGGATTGCTACCCGAAACGTTTGACCCAAGTTAAATAATTTAAAGGCAATGCTACCAAATACTAACTGAGTGTACCCACTGGGAACGTGATGAAAGAAATAAAAGCTGAAATAAATAATTCTCTCTACTATTATTCTGACATTTCACATTCTTAAAATAAAGTGGTGATTCTAACTGACCTAAAACAGGGAATTTTTACTGGGCTTAAATGTGAGGAATTGTGAAAACTGAGTTTAAATGTATTTGGCTAAGGTGTATGTAAACTTCCGACTTCAGCTGTAAGCATGTAAAAGTGTACAGGATATATGAGTGTACAGGATATATGCGTGTACAGGATATATGCGTGTACAGGATATATGAGTGTACAGGATAAATGCGTGTACAGGATATATGCGTGTACAGGATATATGCGTGTACAGGATATATGCGTGTACAGGATATATGCGTGTACAGGATAAATGCGTGTACAGGATATATGCGTGTACAGGATATATGCGTGTACAGGATATATGCGTGTACAGGATATATGCGTGTACAGGATATATGCGTGTACAGGATATATGCGTGTACAGGATATATACGTGTACAGGATATATGAGTGTACAGGATATATGCGTGTACAGGATATATGCGTGTACAGGATATATGCGTGTACAGGATATATGCGTGTACAGGATATATGAGTGTACAGGATATATGCGTGTACAGGTTATATGCGTGTACAGGATATATGCGTGTACAGGATATATGCGTGTACAGGATAAATGCGTGTACAGGATATATGAGTGTACAGGATATAGACGTACGCACCCACAGGGCGCAGATGCACCTGGGTGCACATTCACACAGACACTGACACACGCAAGCACACACACAGAACAGTTCTCATATGCCAGTGGGCTGTGTGAGCTGCATCATCTTTCATGTCACATCCTGGCTCAGTTACTAACGATCTCACGCTCACCTGACTTTCATCAGATCTACAGAACCAGACAGAGTTAAGATCAGAACTGAGCACACACCATACTAGAACTACCCAGTCAGATATCTGCCAGTCATCATCATTACCATTAACTGTGGGTTTATAACCCCATTATGGCCAGTCTCACTCCATAAGTGTAATGGCTCTGACTGACCCCAGGGTCATAATGATCACAGGCCCGAACATCACCTGCTGTCAGCTCTGTTCTCTGTCTCCTGATCGGATAGAAGCCTATGCACCTGTATTTCAAAACATGAATCATCAACCTAAGCCGACTAATATTGCATGCCTAGAGCCTAAATGCATTGAATGTGCGTCTGAAAAATGTTCAGAACAGTGCAGCCAGTTATCGTGAGCATTCAGAGTTGGATCACACATCCCTCAACATGATAAAGGCTGCGTCTCCATGGAAACCAACATCACTGCTTTTCGTCAGGGAATTCTCGGCAGTGCTCTCCTCGAGATAAAACAAAACAATGGGAACGTGGATAAATCCTCAGCATATGAATGGAGGTTTGATCAGCTCACTCCCAGTAATGTGTGTCTTTGCTTATTAGACAAGACCAGGTACACATGCTGCTAACATGGACAGTCAGACAAGAGTGTTGTAGCCTTAGCCAAATCAAATCAAATGATATATGTCACATGCTTCGTTTACAATAGGTGTAGACTAACAGTGAAACATTTACTTATGGGCCCTTCCCAACAATGCAGAATTTAAACAAATAATAACACGAGGAATAAGTACACATGCTACAATGGGTTACTCTATGAACCAAACACATTACTGTCAAGTAAATTGTCTCCCGTTTGTTCAGCATGAGAGGAGAGGACAGATACATGGGCGGTAAAGAATGGCATCCTACTGCAGAACAATAGAGACAGCCGTTTCTGGATGTTAGCCTATACCTGAAGCTGACCCAGAACAATGACACAAAATATTAAAGTAGCTGCACCATTTGTATATTATGACTCGTAAAAGAAAATGATGTGGTTGTCATGACTAGTGAGAGACAATGCATGGCGGATTGTGGGTAAACAGCTAAAAAGCCTATCTGGCTTCTCGCCCCCACAAATGAAGCGCAACAAAGCACCGTCTATATGAATATTGCTATAGCAACTGTGGCTAGAGAGAATTTCTTTAAATATTCATAATATGCTTCTATATATAATCTACTGGGCAGAGACAGACCGTCTGTTGAGCTTGGCCTTTTAACTGGAAATAAGGGATTTGGAGAGGGAGGGAGGGAGGGAGGGAGAGAGAGAGAGAGAGAGAGAGAGAGAGAGAGAGAGAGAGAGAACACTATCATGGTTGACTTTGATTGAGGATTGAGTAGAACTGGGTAACCTGACACTTTTCCCGCTACATTAGTATAATACTCAATCTGCCATCTAATAACATCATTTGCAGTTTTGAAGCCTGGCCTCACAGCCATACAACACTTATTTCTGAGCCACCACAAGACATATGATACCTACTAATGGTCTAATTACTTTAGACAGAAAGTAGGGAGGTTTATCAGGGAGGATGTATGAGTGTTTAGTTGCGACCGTCTAGCAATCCAAAGGTTGCATGCTTGAGTCGAAGACAACTGAAGCATTTGAACTTTTCCCCTAACCCTAATTCTACCCTTAACCCATTTGACCTAACCTTTGTCGTTAGTTCACCTAACCACCAACAGAAATTCAGCCCATAATTATCTTTATTGTTACGATGCAACTAGCAAACTGGCCTAAGAGAAAGACATATAATACTATACGTCCTCAAATATGTATAATATGTTACTTCAAGCAATTCATATGCTGCCGTACGATCGGGTAAGACGTATGATACTGTACATCCTCTAATTTGTATGATATTTTTTACATTCATAACGTATCCTAAAGTAATGTAATATATCATACTAAACGTACGTACCAAATCCTACAAATTGCCCTGAAACCAGGTTGTGTGTGTAGCTACAGCAGGTCCCTAAGGCAGGGAAGCAGCTGGGCTGATCTGCATTACAGCACCAGAAACAATCAGTCCTGACTGTATTGTTTGTAAGATAAGGTTGATAAGAACATGGACTGTACATACTGCAGCAGAACGACAAAACAATGCACTTGGACTGCACATGGAACACAAATAGACCAAATATAGACCACACAAGCAAATGATGGTCAAAGAAAGAACACTGAGCAATAAGATGCAGGTTGAAAAGCATTATAATGAGATTGGTACTCTACACATGCCCAGTGAGAAAAGCAAATCCGTCTGCTGGTGACACTTTGTTGCTGTCTTTTTGTAATGTGCTCTAAATCTCTGGGCTCAGGCTTTCCAAATGAGGAGGGCAACGCTTCGCTTCACAATGCCCAGAGTTCCGGGCTGTTCCGAGGGGCCTTGTTCTCACTGACGCTTTTGCTGACCCTGGAAAATACCCATCTGGCAATGGACCTTGTGCTTCACCATGCTAAAAGTGCAGGTGTGGACCGAGCTCAACGGCAACACACGCACGCACACAAATCATGCATGACATAGCTTCAAACAGCACATACACACAACTAATACTAGCCTTAACTTTCACACACCACACTCAAACATCATGTACACACACCCATGCAATAAACTCCATACAATAAACACACTACCCCCCCCCAAACTACCTACCTACCTGCCTAACACACACACACACACACACACACACACACACACACACACACACACACACACACACACACACACACACACACACACACACACACACACACACACACACACACACACACACACACACACACACACACACACACACACACGTTAAATCCGCTTGGGCCACAGAACTTCAAAGCCACCATATCCAAGCCGATCGATGGTCTCAACTCCTCACCAGTCAATCATAGGCACAACAGCATCCTTTACATTGTTCACAAACATCCAGCTTCCGTTGGTTGCTGTGATGCACTCAAAAACCTCCATATCCTCATATAGAGAAAGGAGCAGCAAGGAGCCGTTCATCCAAGGCTCATCTGAGAGCTCCTTCTCCTCCTCTCTCCCCGGGAGAGAACAGAACAGAATAGAGAGAAGAGAAGAGCCCTGGGAGATTTCCTTCAGCAGGCTTAGGGGTCTGATCTCCTCCTGCCAGCGTGATCTCTTAATAACAAGCTAGATTACGTCCCTGTGACAACACCTGCCAAACGGGACAAGAGGATCGCTGTGCTGTTGACTGACACTCCCCTTCCACCCCCACCCATCTGCATATACAGCACTGGAATGCAGCACAAGTGTGTCTGTCTTTCTGCATGCAGACAGGCAGGCTGCTCTCTCCCTCCCCACTAACCTGGTAGCCATGTAGACCCAGCTCCGATGCGATCAGCCCCCTTTCAAGCCAAGGCTTCATTCAACCAGAGGGAGCCACGGATGGGGGAAAGGAGGAGGGACAGGAGGATGAGGGGAAGGGGGGAGGATGGGTTCCGGAGCATGCCAGGCGGATGAGAGGAAGCAGAGAGAGCACAGATCGTTCCTTTTGGAGGGTGTACTGAGGCTAGTCCACAGCCTATTTCTATCTCTCTGAGGCTGCTCCCTCCCTCCCTTGTTCACTCACAGACTCCCCTCTCTCCTGTTCCCTGTGCGTTTGTCAGCTCTTCCTCTTGACTGGTGTGCCCTGTTCCCCATGCATTTGTCACCGCTTCCTCTTGTTTTTTGTGCCTGCTATGTATGTATCCAAGCAAGGGTGTACTCGACTCTCACAATCACCAGTTTTATCCAATATTCACAAGCACACACAGGCTGATAGAGTAGAAGAGGGGGAGAGTGACAATGGCAGAGAGAGTGAGGGAGGGAATGTGACAGTGGCAGAGAGAGAGAGTGAGGGAGGGAATGTGACAGTGGCAGAGAGAGTGAGGGAGGGAACGTGACAGTGGCAGAGAGAGTGAGGGAGGGAACATGACAGTGGCAGAGAGAGTGAGGGAGGGAGAGTGACAGTGGCAGAGAGAGTGTGAGGGCGGGAGAGTGACAGTGGTAGAGAGAGTGAGGGAGGGAGAGTGACAGTGGCAGAGAGAGTGAGGGAGGAAGAGAAAGTGGTGGCTCTACTTTGCATTCTGCCACTGCTTGGTGCTCTGAGCCTGCTGGCCATTCAATTATTCATGCTGTTCATGAATGGAGGGGCTGACATCACCGGCATTCAGGTTACTTTACATTCTGGCCTCTTCTGAATCAACCAATCCCCAGAAGGCCCACTACACCCCAGAGCACACTGATATAATACTTACAATACACATACAGTACAGTCCAGTCCACCCACCTACAAACCCACCTAAACTCAGCAAAAAATGAAACGTCCCCTTTTCAGGACCCTGTCGTTCAAAACTAATTAGGAAAAATCAAAATAACTTTACAGATCTTTATTGTAAAGGGTTTAAACACTGTTTCCCATGCTTGTTCAATGAACCATAAACAATTAATGAACATGCACCTGTGGAACGGTCATTAAGACACTAACAGCTTACAGGTGGTAGGCAATTAAGGTAAAGTTCTGAAAATGTAAGACACTAAAGAGGCCTTTCTACTGACTCTGAAAAACACCAAAAGAAAGATGCCCAGGGTCCCTGCTCATCTGCGTGAACATGCCTTAGGCATGCTGCAAGGAGGCATGAGGACTGCAGATGTGGCCAGGGCAATAAATTACAATGTCTGTACTGTGAGACGCCTAAGACAGTGCTACAGAGAGACAGGATGGACAGCTGATCTTCCTCGCATTGGCAGACCACGTGTAACAACACCTGCACAGGATCGGTACATCCGAACATCACACCTGCGGGACAGTACAGGATGGCAACAACAACTGCCTGAGTTACACCAGGAACGCCCAATCCCTCCATCAGTGCTCAGGCTGTCTGCAATAGGCTGAGAGAGGCAGGACTGAGGGCTTTTAGGCCTGTTTTAAGTCAGGTCCTCACCAGACATCACCGGCAACAACGTCGCCTATGGGCACAAACCCACTGTCGCTGAACCAGACAGGACTGGCAGGAAGTGCTCTTCACTGACGAGTCACGGTTTTGTCTCACCAGGGGTGATGGTCGGATTCGAGTTTATCGTCGAAGGAATGAGCATTACACCGAGGCCTGTACTCTGGAGCGGGATCGATTTTGAGGTGGAGGGTCCGTCATGGTCTGGGGCGGTGTGTCACAGCATCATCGGACTGAGCCTGTTGTCATTGCAGGCAATCTCAACGCTGTGCGTTACAGGGAAGACATCCTCCTCCCTCATGTGGTACCCTTCCTGCAGGCTCATCCTGACATGACCCTCCAGCATGACAATGCCACCAGCCATACTACTCGTTCTGTGTGTGATTTCCTGCAAGACAGGAATGTCAGTGTTCTGCCATGGCCAGCAAAGAGCCCGGAACTCAATCCCATTGAGCACATCTGGGACCTATGGGATCGGAGGGTGAGGGCTAGGGCCATTCTCCCCAGAAATGTCCGGGAACTTGCAGGTGCCTTGGTGGAAGAGTAGGGTAACACCTCACAGCAAAAACGGGCAAATCTGGTGCAGTCCATGAGGAAGAGGCACTGCAGTACTTAATGCAGCTGGTTGCCACACCATATACTGACTGTTACTTTTGATTTTGACTCCCCCCTTTGTTCAGGGACACATTTTTCCATTTCGGTTAGTCACATGTCTGTGGAACTTATTCAGTTTGTCTCAGTTGTTGAATCTTGTCATGTTCCTACAAATATTCAGTCATGTTAAAACTTCTTATGGCTGCAGGGGCAGTATTGAGGAGCTTGGATGAAAAATGGCCTGCTCCTCAGTCCCAGTTGCTAATATATGCATATTATCATTAATATTGGAAAGAAAACACTCTGAAGTTTCTAAAACTGTTTGAATGATGTCTGTGAGTATAGCAGAACTCATATGGCAGGCAAAGACATGAGAAGAAATCCAAACAGGAAGTGGGAAATCTGAGGTTGGCACTTCCTAAGGCTTCCACTAGATGTCAACCATCTTTAAAAACGTGTTTGAGGATTCTACTGTGAAGTGGGACAGAATGAGAAGGGAATGAGTAAGGTCTGCCATGAGCTGACCATGCTCTGACCATAAGAGGGAGCTCTGTTCCATCGCACTTCTGACGACAATGGAATTCTCCGGTTGGAACATTATTGATGTTTTATGTTAAAAACATCCTAAAGATTGATTCCATAAATCATTTGACATGTTTCTACGGACAGAAACTGAACTTTTTGACATTTCGTCTGCATCTAGGGAAAGCGCTTCATGACTTTGGATTTGTTTACCAAACGTGCAAACAAAAGTAGTTCTTTGGACATAAATGATGGACATTATTGAACTAAACCAAACATTTAATGTGGAACTGGGATTCCTGGGAGTGCATTCCTGGTAAGTGAATATTTATAATGCTATTCATGACTTCTGTTGACTACCCAATATGGCGGATATCTTTTTGGCTGCTTTGTCGTCTGAAAGCTGTACTCAGATTATTGCATGGTTTGCTTTTTCCGTAAAGTATTTTTGAAATCTGACACAGCGGTTGCATTAACTTCTTCGATATAGGGGGCACTCTTTAAATTTTTGGATAAAAACGTTCCCGTTTTAAACAAGATATTTTGTCATGAAAAGATGCTCGACTATGCATATAATTGACAGATTTGGAAAGAAAACACTTTGACGGTTCCAAAACTGCAAAGATATTGTCTGTGAGTGCCACAGAACTGATGTTACAGAAATAACCCAGATAAAAATACAATCAGGAAGTGCCGCATTTTTTAAAACCGCCTCATGGCAATGACTCCTTATATGGCTGTGGAGGAGCTAGGAGTCAGCTTACCTGTTCCACGTTTTCCCCAAGGTGTCTGCAGCATTGTGACGTATTTGTAGGCATATCATTGGAAGATTGACCCTAAGAGACTACATTTACCAGGTGGTCGCTTGGTGTCCTCCGTTGCAAGTATTGCGTAATCTCCAGCTGCAAGTACTTTTCCGTTTGCTACTGAGGAGAAACCCAACTGCCACAAAGGATTTATCATCGAATAGATATGTGAAAAACACCTTGAGGATGATTCTAAACAACGTTTGCCATGTTTCTGTCGATATTATGGAGTTAATTTGGAAAAAAAGTTTGGCATTGTAGTGAATTAATATATTTTTTTTTCTTAGCCAAAAGTGATGAACAAAACAGAGCGATTTCTCCTACACAAATAATGTTTTTGGAAAAAATTTACATTTGCTATCTAACTGAGAGTCTCCTCATTGAAAACATCCGAAGTTCTTCAAAGGTAAATGATTTTATTTGAATGCTTTTCTTGTTTTTGTGAAAATGTTGCCTGCTGAATGCTAGGCTTAATGCTATGCTAGGCTATCAATACTCTTACACAAATGCTTGTGTAGCTTTGGTTGAAAAGCATATTTTGAAAATATGAGATGACAGTGTTGTTAACAAAAGGCTAAGCTTGTGTTTCAATATATTTATTTAATTTAATTTGCAATTTTCATGAATAGAAAAAGTTGCGTTATGCTAATGCGTTATAGTTTCAGCCAAGCAGGATGAACAAACATGACGTTTTTCGCCTACAAAAATATTATTTTTGGAAAAAAGGAACATTTGCTATCTAACTGGGAGTCTCCTGAGTGAAAGCATCTGAAGTTATTCAAAGGTAAATGATTTAATTTGGTTGCTTTTCTTATTTTTGTGAAAATGTTGCCTGCCGGCAGCACAGCATTATGCCATGCTAAACTTACACAAATGCTTGTCTAGCGTTGGCTGTAACGCATATTTTGAAAATCTGAGATGACAGTGTTGTTAACAAAAGGCTAAGTTTGTGTTTGAATATATTTATTTCATTTAATTTCATTTGCGATTTTCATGAATAGCAAACGTTGCGTTATGGTAATGTGCTTGAGGCTATGATTACGCTCCCGGATACGGAATTGCTCGTCGCTAGAGGTTAAGGAGAAGTGTATCTATATTTCCATGTCTAACAATTGTATTTTCATCAACATTTATAATGAGTATTTCTGGAAAATGATGTGGCTCTCTGCAATATCACCGGATGTTTTTGGAACTAGTGAACGTAACGTGCCAATATATACTGAGATTTTTTAAATATAAATATGCACTTTATCAAACAAAACATATATGTATTGTGTAACATGAAGTCCTATGAGTGTCATCTGATGAAGATGATCAAAGGTTAGTGATTAATTTTCTCTCTATTTGTGCTTTTTGTGACTCCTCTCTTTGGCTGGAAAAATGGCAGAATTCTTCTGTGACTTGGTGGTGACCTAACATAATCGTTTGTGGTGCTTTCGCTGTAAAGCCTATTCGAAATCGGACACTTTGGTGGGATTTACAACACGATTACCTTTAAAATGGTATAAGATACATGTATGTTTGAGGAATTGTAATTATGAGATTTATGTTTGAATTTGACGCTCTGCACTTTCACTGGCTATTGTCATATCGATCCCGGTAATGGGATTGCAGCCCTAAGAAGTTAAGTTTGCTGAAAATAAATGCAGTTGACACTGAGAGGACGTTTCTAATTATGAAATGTCAATAGGAAATACAAGCATCTTTCTTTTCCCGTATGCGTCTATTTACAAGTTGTGAAGTATACTGAACAAAAATACTACAATTTCAACAACAATTTCACCAATTTTACCGAGTTACAGTTCACTTAAGGAAATCAGTCAATTGGAGAGGACGATCAGCTGTCCATCCTGTCCATCTGTAAATTCATTCGGACCAAATGGGAGGGCCTGGGGGGCATAGGCCCAACCAGTTAGGAGCCAGGCCCAACCAATAATAATTTGTTTTTCCCCACAACAGACAGAAATACTCAGTTTCATCAGCTGTCTGGGTGGCTGGTCTCAGACGATCCTACAGGTGAAGAAGCCGGATGTGGAAGTCCTGGGCTGGTGTGGTTACACGTGGTCTGCGGTTGTGAGGCCGGTTGGACATACTGGCAAATTCTCTAAAATGACGTTGGAGCGACTTATGGTAGAGAAATTAACATTCAACAGATCTGGTGGACATTCCCGCAGTCATCATGACAATTGCATGCTCCCTCAAAACTTTAGACATCTGTGGCATTGTGTTGTGTGACAAAACTGACATTTTAGAGTTGCCTTTTATTGTCCCCAGCACAAGGTACACCTGTGTGATGATCATGCTGTTTAATCAGCTTCTTGATATGCCACACCTGTCAGGTGGATGGATTATCTTGGCAAAGGAGAAATGCTCCCTAACAGTGATGTAAACAAATTTAAGAGAAATAAGCTTTTTGTCTATATAGAAAATGTCTGGGATATTTTATTTTAGCTCATGAAACATGAGACCAACACTTAAGGTTGTGTTTTTATTTTGTTCAGTATAATTTTTTTATTAACACTTTAACCTCACAACATATAGTGGGATTCAATATTTACAGTTTATTATTTACTTATAGTTGCCTCCAGCACCACCAATAGCTGGTGTGATGAAAACAGGAAACAATGAAATACTTGAGATATTACACTGGCGTATGGATCATAAATCTAATGATCCAACTCCTACAGACCTTAAACCATATGTCAATCGGCACTTCAAAGATGTTCACATTTACACCTTTGTCATTAGTCAATCTGCTGCAGTGAAAAACGCTTGCTTAAGTTATTTTCACTGACCTTTGCATTTGAAGTTACCACTTTAAATACTGTCATCCTCACGACTCGCTAAGAAACTGTAGTTTTAAGTTGGCAACAAAGTAATTTATCAGCCAATGCCACTTCAGTAGGCTACATAGGCATACCTAGCTTCACATAGGCTAAGTTTAAACAGGCAGCACAATTCTGATATTTTTCCACTAATTGGTATTTTGACCAATCACATTAGATCTTTTCACAGAAGATATTTTTCAGAGATCTGACTAGTGAAAAAAAGATCAGATTGGGGTTCCTGTGTAATTAATAACTCATTTATGCAAATTAATATTACCCTTCATCAGGCTTTAGCTTCTTGCTGCTTCCGTAGGACTGGACTTGAGTGGTTCCATCAAGACAGAGAGCATCTAAAAATACCACTGGCAAAGTTGTGATTTATACTTTTTTTCAAAGCCTATTAAGGATGTGTATGCTGCCTGGATACACCATATCACTAAGTTCATCAGGTCGAGTGGAAAACTTCACCCACAGGTTCTCCCAAAAAGGCCTTATCCAAGGGGGTGGAACTCTTTGTCCAAAGTTAGGTCACTCACATAGCTTAAAATGCTGATGTAAAGTGGATTAAACACCTAACCTTCTCATGCTCTTAAATTTGAAAGCTGCTATATCAAAAAGACCAATTTGTCAACTTTGTATAGTACATAGTACAGCACCATACATACTGCAATGATACACCTAATGATTTAGCCTCAGTTTCATGTAAAGAAAACACCCCCCAAAAAGCCTGAGGTCTGGTGCTGGAAATAATTGACCCTGTGGCTGCTCTGGCTAGCGTTGTGGGACAAAGACTCGTACCCAGCCCAGTCTCTCCCTGCCTGGATAAGACTGCCTGGCCTCACATCAAAACTAACTTACTTTTATTTGTGCACCCAAGGGAGACCCAGGTGGCCCAACTGACCAAGACTGAGAGAAACACTAAGGCATGACTGGGTAGTGTATGGGGTCCATAGGAGTAGCTAAATGGCTGTTCTGCCACAGGCCTGGTTTACTACTAGTGCCACACGGGTCAGTATTGTGTTCTGTTAGATGCTGTTCCAATGACCGCCCAATGTTGAGAGCCTCTGTTCTGTCTTTCTGGGCCAAGGGACTGTTTACACCGTCACCATGGCAACCCCAATGCGGCATTGCACAGCTGAATCAGAAGTGTCTGTCTCAGCCGGGCGTAATTTGGCCATGTGGTTACCACGGTGACAAGCCATGTGTGTGAGTTGCCACCACTCTTGAAGTGGGAGACCAGAGAAAGACAGTGAGAGAGAAAGGGAGGGAGAGAGAAACAGAGAGGGGTGGAGTTGGGGAGAATGGACCGCCTCACAATCAGATATTTATCCTGTCAATGGGTGTTGGGACATATTAGGATAGCACTCACACACTAGGTTATCTACTGGCATGGTGTTTTAAAGTGCACTTCGCTGAAAGCAGTGTTGCACAAGCTCCAATCTGAGAGCATCATCCTCTGAGCATGGATCAATGTGCATAACTCACATTAGAACTTTGTCAAAACAACACTTCTCCCCCTTACACTCAGCAGACAGGACACAGAGAAGATATTTAGTGAGTCCTGCTGAGACAATTCAGCAAAACTGTAGTGTGTGTGTGTGTGTGTGAATACAAGCCACAGTTTGATAGTGTTTTACACTAGACTAGAAGTTAGATCTGTATCACAGTGAAACTACCACTGTACATCTATCCCTGCTGCCCTGCTTTGAGAGGCACTTGGGGACAGAAAGACAGCGCACTTGGGACTGCAGGGAGTTGTGGGGGCAGGGTCACTGAGAGGTGACAGAGGGAGAGGAAACAGGCTGCCAACAGGACAAAGCCCTCCACAGGACACACGGCATGGCACCAACCGCCAACGGGACAGGGCCATCTGTGGAGGACGTGGCAGAAGCAGGCTTCTGGGCATGGGGGTGGTGAGGAGAGGTGATTGTGACATGCAGGACTGACTGACTGGGAGAGAGGGGTATTTCTTTATTTGGGCCCCAACTTACTGCTGTACCCCTAGAAATCTGACCACTATCGGGAACCACTGTGATCAAGTCAATACTTCATGTACCTGTCCACCCAGCGACTGTATTACAGAATGACCAGTCTGAGATTAGGGATTTTATCTAGAAAGAAATCATACTAATGCATCGAAATAACCTGATATGGATGAAACACAATTAACCATATGAAATCCTGTAAATCTTTGAAAATGATAATAAAAACATTGAAAAGAGAAACAATGCCTTAATACAAGGGTAATTCAATTAAAATGTTGTGCTTTACAAAAACATGCAGAGTGGGGTTAGAAATGGCGAAATGTCCATTCTGCCTTTATCAGCAGGCCTATGACGAATCAAAACCGGACCCATTCTTTTTATCTGGGAGAGAGAATGATTATATTCCAACTGCTCCGTAAATCCCCTGGTGCTCAAAGGTCTCTCTCTCATGTACGGCGGTAATATATCAAATTCAGGGAATGGGTTCTTTACTATGCTTTTAAAAAGCTTAATGGAAAAGAACTTTAATGTTCAGTCAACGCTCATTGAAAAAACAAGTGTACAGATGGAACCTGTCAGGCAGGAATGGCACGGACGGACGCTGTGGACTGTGTACGCCTGGCTGCTCCTAAATAACACGGCTCACGGTCCATTAATGACGAGGTGCAGGCCTCTGTGTGAATACAGGGAGTGTTAACACTCAACTGCCCCGGCCTGACTCCATACTACACATTACAACAGGCTTGTTTCAGCCTATATAAAGAGGTTATATCAGTTTTCCTCACACAGTAGTATTGGAAAGCTTGGATAGAAACGTGTGAGAATATGATGCAGAAATGGCACTTAGCCTGTGAAAACTGTGTTTTAGCCAGAATCTACCTCCACTTGAATGACAGTCAATCCAAAAATAACCCAAAGCTGAGACACATTCATCACCATCCCTTCTCCTCACACATAATCACCAGATATAGGCTGTACTATCCCCTTGCCAATGCCAGCAATCAAACACACAAGAGTATGTTGAAGCAAAATATGGCCAGCTAGTTATATGACTGTTGTTTTGCAGGTTTGCATTGATTATTATAGGATGCTAGGCGCATCTCTGAACACTTCAGAGCTCGTTTCATCTGACCACAAATAGATAAAAGGAAGCTTAGAACCTAAAACATATCAACCTGTGTCAGATTATATTGCTAGTCTATGGTGCTTGTCTATGTCACATACTGTACATTAACAGCATCATGTTATTACGTTATCCTTGCATTAATAATGTTATGTATTACATCAGGGTGCTGGATATACAGGGAAAGAAGTTTTCTCTGGATCTAAAAGGGGCTTAGGTGGTGGGCGTGGCAGTGGGCATGTCAATGGACACGGTTGGCTGGGCTGACTTTTAGAGAACATTTTAGAAGCCCCCATCACACTGAATTTTTGAATTTAAGCCAATTTCCTGCAATTCTACAAAAATGTTCATAGAAAATAGAGACGTTTTAAAAGGTCAATTCCTGCAATTCTACACATTTTGCCATGGAGTTGGGAGAAAATGTTGCACTTTTAAAGCTATTTTCCTACATATTCTATGCATTCAGTCATGGCTAATGCCGTGTTATTTTGCTCAAACCTAATAACAACATCAATACTGCTAAATTCATTGTTTTAGGAATTTATTCTCCCAGACCGTCCAGCTTTTACTTTGGATGATTGTTAGTTCTCCAAGATTATATTATACAAATATATGGCGACATGATCTATTCCACATACTTTAACTCTGGTTTTAGTCATTAAAGTTTACACTGAAAACTTTTTTCCATCCCGAAAATTAACTGTTTGGCAGAAATACCCCTGGAAAGCTCTGACCGCGCAGGAGGAAAGCTTAAACAGAATTGGAGATGACAACAGGCCGCTTGGAGAGAATATGGTGAATACACAGACAGAGAGACACAGACAGAGGGACAGAGAAACATTAACAGTCATCACCTACAGAGAGATGAACCTGGAGAAGAGTCCCTTAAGCAAGCTGGCCATGGGGCTCTGTTCAACACACAAACACACCCCACAGAGCCCCAGGACAGCACCACAATTAGACCCAACCAAATCATGAGAAAACAAATAGATAATTACTTGGCAGATTGGAATGAATGAACTAGAATGCTATTTTGCTCTAAACAGAGAGGTGGAAACTGAGCTGCACTTCCTAACCTCCTGCCAAATGTATGTTCATATTAGAGACACATATTTACCTCAGATTACACAAACCCACCAAAAACAAATCCAATTTTGATGAACTCCACAGTGCGCCATCATAGCCACAAGATTTGTGACCTGTTGCCACAAGAAAAGGGCAACCAGTGAAGAACAAACACCATTTTAAATACAACCCACATTTGTGTTGATTTATTTTCCCTTTTGTAGTTGAACTATTTGCACATCGTTACAACACTGTATATTGTAATGAACACGATGGTAGACAGAGAGCTGGTTTCAAGCGCAGGGCGCAACAGGTGTTTATATGTAAAGGACCACAGGAGGAGGCATGTAGCTGGGTCCAGGGGCAGGCAGAAGGTCATACACAGGAGGAGGCATGTAGCTGGGTCCAGGGGCAGGCAGAAGGTCATACACAGGAGGAGGCATGTAGCTGGGTCCAGGGGCAGGCAGAAGGTCATACACAGGGGTCCAAAAAGGCAACAGTACAGGCAGGGAAAAGGCTATTCATGTCTTCCGGGAGATCAGGCAATATGTTGATAACAGGAAATACAATAGGCTAAAGTACAGACAGGGAATAGGCAAAAGGCGTTGTTAGTGAGGAAGGCAAAAACTATCATACATGGGAGGATTAAATTACTGGAAAAACAGAGCTCACAATAGAAGTGTCACAAAACAAATAATACCTCACAATGATGGGGTGCAAAGAACTGAACTAAATAGTGTGTGATAATGACATACAGGTGTGTGAACAGGTGATCAGAATTCAGGCGATTGGGATCTGGAGAGTGAGCTGCGGTCAGGGGATCTACATGCTTGAGAGTGTGAGTTGGATGCAGACGTTACATATATAGCCATAATATGACATTTGAAATGTCTCTATTATTCCTTTGGAACTCTAATGTTTACTGTTTATTTATGATTGTTTATTTCACTTTTGTTTATTATCTATTTAACTTGTTTTGGCAATGTAAACATATGTTTCCCATACCAATAAAGCCCTCTGAATTGCATTGAATTGAATTGAGAGAGAGACAGTAGGAACAGCAAAGCTCCAGTCCAGGGAGAACAATCATGTGTCTCACTCAGAGACAGAAAGAGCGAGACAAGATTTTGTTCCGAAATTCTGTCAAACCCAGGCCACTTTGCAGTTGTTCTTTTCATGGCAAGTGGAAAGAGAGAGAGCGTGTAAGTAGGTGTCTGTGTATGTGTTAAGGGATAGGGGAAATTGTCTAGCGTTTTGTCATGTGTTGGATGCTTCCATCGGAATCATTACGAATAATACAAATTCATCTTGCCACATAAGTTACCATGGCACTGGCCTTACTGAATAATAGAGACATTTCTTTTATAAGGGCCTTTCTTCATCCCTTACAGCTTTTAATTATGCATCCCCATCTTGGTGCAGCCCGGGTTGGGGAGCCTCCATTGTTATGTCACTGAAAATAACCCTGCAGAATATGTCCCTGTAGGAAGACATGGCAGCACTGTATAATAGCTGTTTTTTTGTGTGTGTGTGTGTGTGTGTGTGTGTGTGTGTGTACAGACAAACACTGCAGTCTGCTCTGAGTGCGAGTGTTTGGTCCACATGATAAAGGAACTGCCTTTACAGTATCAGCCACCAGTAGACTAACAGTCAGACACGTGCAGTGTGAGGTCCATCCCCTGGTTAGGATTAGGTTTAGGAGCTAGGGTAAGTTTTAGGGTTAGGTTTAAGGTAAGAGTACGGGTTAGGGAAAATAGGGTTTTGAATGGGACTGAATTGTGTGTCCCCACAAGGTTAGCTGTACAAGACTGTGTGTGTGTGTGTGTGTGTGTGTGTGTGTGTGTGTGTGTGTGCGCTTACATATGGGAACATATTTTGTGAGAGGGTTGACATGTTTTGCCATGGTTTTTGTCATGGATGTTCTTTTCACAACACATTGAGAACATTAAAGGTATTATACATGGGGAGGTGAGGAAGCTATATCACTTCCTGAAGCTATATCACTTCCTGAAGCTATATCACTTCCTGAAGCTATATCACTTCCTGAAGCTACTGGGCATTAGTGTCACAAAGCACCTTCTCCATGCCCCCTTAAAGACAACACTCTCCAAACACATTAGGCAACTAAACCACAGGCACTGACTGGGTCAGAGTGCATCCCATTCCCCCATTGGAATCACCTTAAAGAGGGCACACATGACACCTCATTAATGTCCGTTACCACAACTCAGACTTTTACTGACTCTCTAGCTCATTACACTAGGTAGGTAGAATTACAGCAGAATACATATAACACAAATTCAATCATGTGTATTCATTGTACTAATATGTAAGTGGGATTCATTAGGGAATAATGGGGTGAAACAAAGCACTTGTCAACACGGCAGACTAGGCCTACTTAAAATAGTTAAATGACATGTTTTTTCATTTGAATGCCTCTGACACTTTCTCACGAGGGAGGTGCATCCACAGAGCACGAGGAGAGTGAGTTTAAGAAGCAAGCAAGGGATTTGATAAAGGAAGGAAAGAGGGAGGGACACAGGGTGTGAAAGGAAGGTGAGATCATATTAATGTTCTGGTGACCAGAACAAGCCTGGCAGAGATCCGACTCAGAGTCAGACCCATGATAAATCTGCTGCTCCATCCACATCAGCAGAGAGAGAGAGCCTGCTGCTGAGTCACTGTCCCTCACTGCCCCCCCCCCACTCTGCTCCCATTCCGGTGGGCCTGAGAGGGAGACCGAACAGAGGGGCTCACAGAATGAGCACTTTACCTCACAGAATGATATAAATTACACTCCAAATTGTCAGATTCCAACAAGGTGCTGAGCCAAAATATCTTCCAGAGATGTGATAAGACATCGTCACACTATCACAGACATGACTTTAGTCACTGTTACTAACCGGCTACCACCCAGTACTCAGCCCTGCACCTTAAACACAGCTTCCATATGTACACTTAGCCCACTCTAAAAAGTTCAGTTTTGTCACACAACATAATGCCACACGTCTCTGGGATGCTTTGGATCGTTCCAGTTCCCACCAATATCCAGCAACCATTGAAGGAGTGGAACAACATTCCACAGGCCACAATCAACAGCCTAATAAACTCTATGCGAAGGAGATGTGCCATGCTGCATGAGGCAAATGGTGGTCACACCAGATATTGACTGGTTTTCTAATACACACCCCTACCTTTTTTAAGGTATCTGTGACCAACAGATGCATATCTGTATTCCCAGTCATGTGAAATCCATAGATTAGGGCCTAATGAATTGATTTAAATTGACCGATTTCCTTAGATGAACTGTAACTCATAAAATCTTCGAAATTGTTTCATGTTGCGTTTATATTATTGTTCAGTATACATAGTCATTGAACACTGGTCCCTTTAGTAATGTCTACATATTATTTTACACACTTCATATGTACAGTGGCAATTTTAGCATGTACATCTTGGTGGGGGATTTTAGCATGTAAATCTGGGGGGGGAATGCATGCCAGCAAAGCCACTACACAACACAACACTAAACAATACATTAATTGCACTATAACGGTGACAAACGGTGCCCACAAACTGTTAGGGCCTACATTAAGCTGTCCCAACAGCAGAGTTCCAACAGAAGTCCCAAAACCTTACCAAGGCAACACCTGGCTATCAGTGGAACCTTGTCTGGCAGTGAAAAAGTTAATTCAGCTTAATTTACTGCCTTAAAAAAACATAGCTAATGTGGCTGACTTGCTTAAACAAATGGTGGTTTCTACTGACAATTAAGATGTACAAACTATAGTAAGGGGACGACGTAATTTCGATGAAGACATTAGTGAGCGAGCTAGGACGTAGTCAATATAGCCATTTGTTCAGCACTTTTTAAACATACATAATTCAGAACATGGGCCATTCTTACAGTATTCTCCCTGTACACCAAGTCAGAACCGTAGGATAAATAAAGGGGGCAAAAAGCAGACAATGAAAGCTCTTACAATATTCAATGATGACATTTCTCTAAAACAGGTTATAGGCTACATGTGCACCACCAAGTCAGAACAGTAGGCGGAATTAAGAGGAAAAAAACTGACCAAATTATTAGGACGGGGCACATGTGCTACTAATAGCTTACTACACAACATACACTTAGTATTACTTTCTTAGCTACAGTATACATATAGTGGCAAGAAAAAGTATGCGAACCCTTAGGAAATACCTGGATTTCTGCATAAATTGGTCATAAGATTTGATCTGATCTTTATCTAGATCACAATAGACAAACACAGTCTGCTTAAAATAATAACACAAACAATTATACGTTTGCTTGTCTTAATTGAACACACCGCATAAACATTCACAGTGCAGGGTGGAAAAAGAATGTGAACCCTTGGTTTTAAAAACTGGTTGACCCTCCTTTGGCAGCAATAACCTCAACCAAACGTTTTCTGTAGTTGAGGATCAGACCTGCACAACAGGCAGGAGTAATGTTGGACCATTCCTCTTTACAAAACTGTTTCAGTTCAGCAATATTCTTGGGATGTCTGGTGTGAACTGCTCTCTTGGGTCATGCCACAGCATCTCAATCGGGTTGAGGTCAGGACTCTGACTGGGACACACCAGAAGGTGTATTTTCTTCTGTTGAAGCCATTCTGTTGTTAATTTACTTCTGTATTTTGGGTTGTTGTCCTGTTGCATCACCCAACTTCTGTCAAGCTTCAATTGGCAGACAGCCTAACATTCTCCTGTAAAATTAATTTGTCTATCAATGATAGCAAGCTGTCCAGGCCCTTAGGCAGCACCAAACCATGATGCTCCCTCCACCATACTTTACAGTTGGGATGAGGATTTGACGTTGATGTGCTGAGCCTTTTTTTCTCCACACATAGTGTTGTGTGTTCCTTCCAAACAACTCAACTGTAGTTTCCATCTAGGTGCACTTTTGCAAACTTTAGAAGTGCAGCAATGTTTTCTTTTTGGACAGCAGTGGCTTCTTCCGTGGTGTCCTCCCATGAACACCATTATTGTTTAGTGTTTTACGTATTGTAGACTCGTCAACAGAGATGTTAGCATGTTCCAGAGATTTCTGTAAGTCTTTAGCTGACACTCTAGGATTCTTCTTAACCTCATTGAACATTCTGTGCTGTGCTCTTGCAGTCATCTTTGCAGGACAGTCACTCCTAGGGAGAGTAGCAACAGTGCTGAACTTTCTCCATTTATAGACAATTTGTCTTACCTTGGACTGATGAACATCAAGGCTTTTAGAGATACTTTTGTAACCCTTTCCAGCTTTATGCAAGTCAGCAATTGCTTAGCCACTAATATCTTCCAAACCACTCATTGTTGAATTTCTCTTCATTATTTCTCTTCATATGACAATGATTAAAAATAATGTGCCAGTAGATTGTCAACTTGATTTATGATGACTGCTAGCTTGCTAGCTAAGATTTTGAAAGTATGATTTTAAATCCATTTGAGAATAAGGATGTAACGTAACATAATGTGGAAAAGTCAAGGGGTCTGAATACTTTTCCGAATGCAATGTATTTATATTCCGGCATTTGACACTGCTTGTTCTAATATTTCTATATTTCTTAATCATTTTCTTTTGTGGATTAGAGTGTATTGTAGGTATTACTGTACTGTTGGAGCTAGGAACAAATCATTTCGCTATATAAAATCTGCCTCAAATGTACGCAATCAATAACATGTCATTTGATTTGAGAAAGCATGGACAAAATACATTGTTTACAGCTTCCTTGTGTGCTATAGCTGATGCAGAAGGATAGAACAGTGAGGGAGCCATCAACTCAGATTAACTCACACAGCAGGACAATACTTTACTCATACCCAGTTCCTTTATGGAATACAAAAGAGAAAGATGAACCACTACCAAAGAGATGTATACTTGAGGTCTGAGATGTTTTCCCAGATAAACTATACCCAGATCCACAGTAACAGAGTGACACAAACGACCACAATGGCTTCCACTCCACATGATGTTTCCTGGAAACCTGCAGAATTTTCAGCAATGACACGTCACATTTTCTCTTGCCCAGTGTCTTTGCGTACATAGCTGACATGGTTATTGTGTCCCTGCCTGTGAAGAACACTTCCATGAACAAAATAATGATGCAAAAGCTTGTTGCTCTAACGATGTCATCAGACTAATGAATGTAATCAACTACACTGGCCATCTATGGGCATTGAGGAGGTAGCTCAGGTGGCCTTTTACAGTTGGATGTTTTTAGGGATGTTGTTGTGGCTAAGTGAGTGCTTACTATAACTGGTTTGATATTCATTCATTTATTTATTTTCACTAGTTAGTTTCATCCAGTGACTGTTCATTTGATGTTGAGATGATTTCAGCCCTTGCTGTTCTTCTGCACTGTACAGAATGCAACAGGAGGATGCTGTGGAGGTTTGTATGTGAGGCTGAGGCTCCAGCGCAGTAGCAGGGTGGTGCTGAATGGACAGCTCCCTGTAGGAGAGAAAGCCTGTCAGGCGGGCGAGATTATAAGGAGACTACTGACCTGCAAACGACTAACCTGATCCTTACCTTAACCAAGCCCTTAACCTAATTTAAAACAAATCTGGAATGAAATATCGGTTTTAAGGTCAGGAGTGTACGTATAGCCTTTTCCCTGTCAGGCAGCTGGGACAGATTTGTCCCTCTCTCATCAACACCCACTACTGACTGCACTACACCAGCAGCAACACTGACTATTAAAGGTTTGTGCCAGTTATAATAAGCTCTAGCACAGGAATTAGAATTATAATTGTCGGTAGAAAGACAAATGGTATGCATTTAAAAAAAAATAATATATTTTTAAAGAACAGCAATGTCAGTGGCTGTAGATCAGTGGCTGTAGATCTTGACATACATTTGTAGTTTCAGTATATGTGTACATTTATTATGTAATCTCAGTACATTTATTATGTCACTGTTATGCGAGTCAGCAGCAAGACACACATGATTTGTGTAACTATTTCAAATGTCCTGAGTCCAAATCCAGACCAGACTTTTTATTTGTTCCTAAGAATAGTATTTCTAGCTAATCTGCATTACTCTCACACTGTGGTGTGGTGTGTGGGATGGGATGTCTATTTTCTTCTGTCAGGCAGGCAGGCCAGATTTTGTGCTGCCTGCTGGGAGTCTCTCCCTAGGACCATATTTACGGTCACTGTTTTTTTCAGACACGTATAGGTTGACCACAGCCAGCCAAATCAGACTGCTATGGGCGATCAGGTGACTGAGTTGCTGTCACATTTGTTTACCGTCAGACCGACCAGGGAAAATGTGTCCACGCTTGCTAATGCCAACCCCACAGTCGCACATGGCCAATGGTAGAGACATAGAGCTGTAATGGCCCTACTGTCACAACCACGCACACCTGATGTAATCCACATGGACAAATCTAACACACAAACAGTTCAAGAGTTTAAATACTATGGGATTAGCCAGCCCAGACATAACCAAAACACCACAGGGTGGAAACAATGGCCAAGTCAAGGAAACACTGTTTTCCCAAAAGTTAAAAAAGAGAGATGTGATCATGCTCTGGCTCCACCATAAATAAAAATCAAAGTACATTAAAGCACTCATTAAAAACACAGCCACTTCCTGCTTCTGCAAGGGAAGCAGGACCAAAATAGACAGGCTCTCACACCAAATCCCCAACACACAGAATTAATACCAGAACAAAAAAGGAGAGGAGAGGGGTGGGCCAGGGAACAGACTGTTTGGATGCATAAAGAAACCAATAGACAACTCCAATTTAGCCAGTCGAGTAAAAACATTTAAGTTTCCAGACACCATGACTGACAAAGCAACTTTTGCTGTCTGTTGACTGTGAAGACGGACCGAGAAAGAGATACAGACTTGATGAGAGTGCAACAGGGTATCAAACACACCTCTTAGTGCGTGGTAGGGTCAAATGGAGGGGATAGTAAGTGATGTGACAATGACAAACAACTTGTAGGTTGCAGTGAACAGGAGCAGTGTTCTGCCACAGTGAGAGATGGGTTGTGCTATCCGGGAACCTTGGAACGTCCCTACCCTAAACCCTACCCCCTACCCCCTACCATAACCTTAAGCATAACCCTTACATTACATTAAAATCAGAGTTGGGACATCTCAAGGATCCCACTTAGACTTTTCCATGAGAGACGTGCTCCTGTACCCTTACAGTATATCAATGACTAAACCCAAGATGGGCCCTGAATGCAGAAAGTAGTGGCAGCTGTGTTTGTTCCAGGAAGGGATGTCTAATGGTGTGGTGAGGACTGGAGGATTGTGTTCTGCTATCATCAGGTTTAGTCAGCATTCTATTTGATTCTGTATGGCTGTGACCTCGCTGATGATGCTCACAGCCTATGTGGACAGTCTCCCAGGGCCTGTCTGTACTACAATATTGTATTTACAATACCCACTACTTGTCCCTAACTTCGTCCTTCAATATTCGACTTATTCATCTCTGCAGTGGACATACAGGTAACTGCCAAAACAAAGTATATTGAAATCAGGTGTTTCCACACAGATGTGGTTCTTGAGTTAATTAAGCAATTAATACATCACATCATGCTTAGAGTCATGTAGAAAAATAACCAGTTGCTCATTGTTTGGGCTACAAGAGGAGATCTCAGTGACTTTGAAAGAGGGGTCTCAAATGAGCTTGGATGGTTTAAGTGTGTGTGTGCGTGTGTCAGTCACCAGGTCTCAACCCAATCATACACTTATGGTAGATTCTGGAGCGGCGCCTGTTGGGAAGGGCCTGTAAGTAAACATTTCACGGTTAGTCACGACACCTGTTGTTTACTAATCATGTGACAAATAAAATTTGATTTGAATGTGCCTTTCTTCTAATAAAGCTGGGAAACATAATACTCACCCCTACTCTTTAATACAAAAAAAGCCAATTGCACATTGGAGTATTAAATCCTTTCCAAATGGATAAAACTGTACACAACAGTGATGCTTGCTGTGCTGAGTGTAGGCACAGCATCATGACGTAACCTTAACCCTCTATTATCATAACAACAATGCCCATGTGCATGCATAGAGAGATCAACTTCAGCTTCAAGCCTCTTGTCTGTTTATAGCTCTGTGTTCAGATGCAAACCACTGGAGGTTTGCATCTGAACTGGAGGTGTCCTTACAAACCACTGGAGGTTTGCATCTGAACTGGAGGTGTCCTTACAAACCCGTATCCTTACAAACCGCACTTCCCGGTGGAGGAAGGTGTTATTAAGGTCGAGGCTGCGTGACCAGATCGAACTACCCATCCCGCCCCCCCCAGGACACCTCTTCCCCATAGCTAAACAACCTTATAAAGTATTTCACGTGTTACTTTACGTACCACATTCTTCACCCTCCCTATTCCTTCATGATTCCCACTTCTCACCCTCTTCTAAACCTTTCCTATCAGTGACACATGACGATTTACATACGAACAAACATTCCAAGAGCAAAACAAACATTCTGTATTTTTACAGACCCCAAAAAGAATACTCTGTTGCCATAGAGATACATGGGATGCGTCATTATCAAAGTCAGTAGTAGTTTGCCTGCTGTTTGAAGGCCATATGTGGACCTTGCCTGCTGTTTTGATTCTCTCTCTCACACACACACACACACACACACACACACACACACACACACACACACACACACACACACACACACACACACACACACACACACACACACACACACACACACACACACACACACACACACACACACACACCACTGTTAGTTGTCATGCCACAAAACCCCACAAGGCATTCAAGGATGGCACTTGAGCTATTTTGAGCTGAGCAGATGATCCACGCCACTCACTGTGAAAAAGCAGCATCATTTACCAAAGCTTCCAGAAAATAGCCTTGCAGGCCCAAACTTCACATTCCAAAATCCCACAAAAGACAAGAGTACCTCCTCTACAATCCCACCTCAGGGGATGAATTGAGATTACATCATCATCAGGTCGTGTACCACCAAAAAGGAGGTTATAGTATACTCTGATGGACATCAGAAACTGTCATGAACAACACATATTACATAACTCTGCTCGTGTAATCTCAGAGGTGATCTATTACCCTAATGTTTTGACATATTTAGGTTTCTTCCTAGGTTTTGGCCTTTCTAGGGAGTTTTTCCTAGCCACCGTGCTTTTACACCTGCATTGTTTGCTGTTTGGGGTTTTAGGCTGGGTTTCTGTACAGCACTTTGAGATATCAGCTGATGTACGAAGGCCTATATAAATACATTTGATTTGATTTGATTTGATTTGTTCCCATTGTTTGACAAATCCACCGGTGCAATTGGAGTGGGGCGAATGCACCAATGCAACTCAGGTAAAGGTGTTAAAATATATCTAGTCTGGATCTAGTTTTAGGATACAGCTATCCTGTTCCTTAGGGACATACAATACAGTACAGTAGTGGGCCACCTCTGGATCAGCTAACCAGGGTGACTGTGCAGGCGGTACAGTGCAGTGCAGAGCACACTGGAGCCATGGTGACTGTCCCTATCCAACACAATGCGGACAGAAACCTGATAGACCATGTGTTTGCAGGAAAGGACAAGTGGCAGCAACTCTAGTACAGTATTTAATGAGACTGTGACATGTGAAGACTGACGAGCCATTGGGTCAACACAGTACCAGGGCAGTCATGACATTACCACCATAGGGAGAATGCCCCCTCTGGTGGTATTCCTGAATATAGTTACAGCTGAGTGAAGTGTTTTATCTGGGTAGGATATACATTATAGGAAGTACAGTATGAATGGTGGAATACTAAAGGCTTTGATTTGAGTGTTGTTAAACAAACTACAGTACTTGTGTCTGTTTATTGAATACAGTATATATCCTACCTTTGTGGTCTCCATATGAGTTTCTTCCACTTCCTCTGCTTGGCCTATCAGTAGAGAAGAAGGTGTGAGACTTTAATATGGCTGAGGAAACAAGACATGGAGTGGCACACAGGAGAATTACCATGATACCGAACTTGGAAGCATGCCCCCGGGCAGGGGTGGGAGCACTGTGAGCGGTCTGTTAGTTCATCACAGCCCACTGGCGGGGAGTCAGTATCTGTATACCTGGTCCTCTGAGGAACAACATACAGCAGAACCCCCATTATTAAAGGAGGCCCAGGCTAGCAGACGCCTGAGGATGTGAACATTGTCCCTGTCTGGCTTTGCTCAACGTGAAGAGCAGTATGCTATTTCAATGCTTAGGATGATGCGTGCTCTGTTCTGCTATTATCATATTATTATAAAGAGTGTGTGTGGAGAGTGGCATAAGAGAAAGACAGGCTTCATTCAGATTATAATAATAGAGCCAAATCTGAGATATCTACTTAGATCAAAATAATAGCCTTATCCTAGCCTAACTCATTTAGAGCCACTGGTTTACCAAGGGATGGTGCAGAATTAAAACCCATATATGGGAAATCCCTGCCTCTCTCCAGTGCCCACTGACTACAGGGAACACAGACAAAACAATCACCCAAGGTCATGGAGTGATGATGTGCGTGGGAGGCAAGTGGCACATCCACCAGGCCTCACTCTTCCACCAGTGACTCAGCATGCAGCGCTGTGCCCACACCTCCTTTGAGTCACTGTTCGGCAGCCCTTAGTTCATTCTATCAATTCATATCCTCAGAGGGTGAGAGTCTTACATTACTGGATTCCACTCACAAGGCAGACTCATAACTTCCCACTCTCTCACTTATGTATGAAAGTGTGCTTCCCGGCACCCATTAAAGTGGTTCCCTGAGCTTGGCTGGCTGATGATGATTTTCCCTCAAACCCACGCTTGTTATTTAAGGCTGAATTCATTCAGCTGAATTCTTTAGAGAAACAAATCTTACATTTGGCTCAATTTTCCTGAGATATTGTTTAATATGGTGGCTTCAAAACAGATGACATATTCTACCATCTGCTTTGGTTGATCTGTCTCTCCATACCCTCACAGCTCCCTCTGATCATCCTCTGATAAGTGCCAGACCTCCAGGGCTTTCATCCCATGGGTAGGCAGTGTGACAGAGACCCATGCCCTCAGAGAGCTGGCCCCTCTGGGGTAGTGACATTGAACCAGGGTCTTCCTATCTCCCCACCCCTGGGCTAGAGGTGGACTGCCCTAGATTGATTAATATATGTCAACTTTAGGCCAGCTTGGGAGAAATCTATCACGTCTGGACAGATAGGATACAAATTACTTCTTGATTTATGAAATCTGGGAGATACCTCCCCCCCAAAAAAGAGGGGTGGGATGAAGAAGAGAGGGATATTTAAACTTCATTTAGGCTCTGCATGTCCTCTTTGAACACATCTACCAGTCGACAGTTCTCTGTAGTTCTGCAGTATCCCTGGTAAGTTACCCATTTGGGCCTGCAGCGGTTTCATCACCAGCCCACCGCTACTCCACAATTAAGGATTTAACTTAATTACCTAACTGGGTATTGGGCAGATGGACTCTGCTCATAATGATGGGTACATGATGCTTGTACGTAATAAAATTAGCATTCAGTAGTTTGTCTGCTGATGTGGTGAGATGCAGGTGTTTACTGTGCCTAAGCAGCAGGACAGATTCACTAATGATCAGAACAGAATTACAGCCAGTCACCAGAGGTCTGATGATTAGTCAGCACGTCACAGCACAGCAGCTCAAGTTCAGGTCTACCTGCAGACACATGGTCTAATGGATGTGTAAGGATGGATCAGTGAGGGGAAAACATCAGTGCAACATGTACAGTTCCCTATTGGTGACAGATATGAGAGACAAAGTACCAGCCATATCATTAATACACCAGTTGGGACCACTGAGTGTCTAGCTGGGTAACTGGCCTCACCTGTGTAGGGAGATCTCAGGTGAGACAGATGCCCACCCATCATGTAGCAGGAGCTGTTTTTAACCCTGTGAGACTGACTGATAGACTTTCTGATTGGGTTTGTTTGTAAATTTAATAAATGCCTCCATATGGGACAAACGTTTACTGTTGGAAACTGTAAATCTTAATATAGTCTTAAAAAAATTCTAAAAACCAAGACACTTGAAAACACATAGTATTATGTATGTCGGAGAAACCCATCTTGGTAAACTCCAGAATTATCATATTCCATGTTGCAGTAATGGTGGACTGAGGTGGGATTCTCCTAATAGCCCTCTATGTGCTCATTAGTGACGATCATTCACAGTAATTGAAAAGAGACAAAGAGAGTTACGCAAGGATAGCAGAAAATGGTCTGTCGGGTATTCATCACTGTGGGGTTACAGGGAGTGCCCGCAGGCCGCACTGGGTTCTCAGCTTTACAGGGAACATAAATCTAGCCAAATTACCCCTAATGGAGCCGACTGAGGAGCACAGATCCCAGGACAGATTTGGGAGGCCCACGAGCCGGCTGGATGATCCCTATACTCCACTGGAGGTCTTAAACAATTATAAACATCTATAATTGTGTAATGTTCTGTAGTGATTTAAGATACTGTCTGCTAACTGGAGTGGCGATCTGATTATGTTACATATATAGGTGTTGTAAAAAAGGATCAAATTCCACAATGTTTTATGTTTGTTATGAAGTGCTTAGGGAAGGAAACTGGGGCTGTTGAAACTGTTGCAGGAGGTTAATTGGATATTGAAACATAAAATGCATTTAACAACAAAGATTAGAGAAGTCAATGTCACCATCAGCAGAAAAAAAACGACTTAAAAGGCCCAGTGCAGTCAAAAACCTTTTATATATTGTGAACATGATGATAATGCCCCTTTTTTATAACAGCTGTTTGAAAAGGTCACCTGAAATTAGAGCCAGTTTTGGTGGGACAGAATTTTGGCCTACCTGGTGACATCACCAGGCAGTAAATGTGTTAATACACCAGTAAGAAAGAGTGTTACAAACCTCTCTGCCAAAAAAACAGATAGTTTTTAATTTCCCCCTCCTCACTCAGACCACCCCAAACAGTCCTAGCAAAATTCTTGATTGAGAAATTGCTCTTTACTAAGAAGTTATTTTTGATTCTTTTTGACCATTTTAAATTAAAACAATCACAGTGAGGTACTTAATTGTTACCCAGAAATGATTTGATATTGAGATAAAAACGGCTGCATTGGACCTTTAACAAAGCAGTTTTACTCACAACTCACTTTCTTAGAAAATGGAAAGTAGTGGAATACACTTTTATACATACAAGATGTCAACCCCATATGAAGACACCACATTCTATTAACAGAGCAAATACTGTAGAACAGACTCATTTTACATGTGGTACAAGACTTAATGAACTATAGGTAAAAACTTGATAAGAATAGAGACAAAAGAACCTGACCTTATTTTTGTGCATGGTGAACAGACACCATGCTGTCCCTTCGCCTGGCTCTCATGGCCTCGCCCGCTCTGCTCTCTGTCAGCCACAGTCTGTCACAACACTACTGGCCTGCTATGGCATCCTCCCGGCCCCACGAGTACAATCACCACATCCCCTCTCACACAACACACCCAAGCTCTAACAAAGACAGATCAAGTCTCATGCCAGCATAAAATGTGATGTCTAACGTAGACAGCAAACGTCTCAGTAGGTTGTTCTTCTGAGAAGCATTAAAACCAACATCAAGTCCAAAGAGTTAAGGTTGAGTGGCTCAAATGCTTCCATTATAACCATCAAAGTAAAAATGTAACACACAACATCCGACTCATCTTGTGCTTTAAATTCCATATGGTTAATAAAAATGTTAAGCTATTTCCTCTAAATATCTCCAGTAAACAGGTTGTTTCCTGCTCAGGTCCGGTGCTCTATTGGTTACATTCCTACCATACCTCTCCTCCACAGATGCTCTCTCATTCTCCCTCTCCTTTCTCTTTCGCCCGTCCTTTCTCTCTCTCTGTGCTGTAGGAGCTACGAGACATGTGTTAGCAGCTCAAGTTGTTCTAGACTGGAGCCTAGCGGTGTCTATGTGAATAGGCATATCAGCACTTCACTCCACTGCACGGAGACAGAGAGAGACAGAGAGAGAGAGAGGGGGGGGGTGCAGCTGTGTCATGACCTCACAGCATCTCCTACAGTCATAGCTGCCCTGACCCAGGATTATCAGTCATCCATTATCACGTCATCATTTAAAATCCCAAACCATCATCATTACCGTATCATTGCCATCCACATGATCATAATCATCTTCATCATTATATAGCTCAGTGACAAACATTAGTGAATGTCACCTCATAAAATCAAAGATGGAGTACTGCAACTACTGTATAAACAGACTTAATTAACAAGGTGCAGTATTATTTGAAAAAAGATTAACTTAACTCCACTCTGCAACAATTTGTCAATTTTCTGCAAATGATTTATTCGTTTGGTTTCCTCCAGTGCTCCCTAACAGAGTAAAGAGGAGGACCAGGTTTCACAAACTGAAGGGGGAACAGGTAATGTCTCACCCCACGGACGGAGGGATGGATCAACGATCTACCGATTGAAAGGCGGAAGAAAAACGATGTGAGAAATCTATTCCACTGAGGAATAAATGGATAACGCCTCACAAGCACTGAATGAATAACATTACAGTCCATTTAGCTGAACCTGTGTGGAGCTAATAGATACGGCATTCACAAGCTGTGTAACAGGAGGCGATTGACCAATAACATCACATTGGCTACCGCTGGTATATAAACAGAATGTATTTTATTTAAGAGAATGTGCCAACAGTTTTACTGTCGTTACCATTGGTAACACCCTTGTATTTTTATGTTTTCCTTCCAATTACCCCAATTAACACATCGGCTTGGTGTTTTCAACCAAAAGATCAACAGCGTACAAACGTTGTTGTTACTACGCAGCGAAACCTATATCACGACTCAAGTCAACATCTTTTTATTTTAGTCCTGAAAAGTGCAGGTTTAAACCGTTTTTAGACAACACATCCACACTTTGGCCAACTGAATGGATTTCTGCATGTATTACTTACAGTGTTCAATAGAACCAACAACATACTGATCGCAAGTCAACATTGTGTGAATCATGACCACCAAGGCACTAGCACTCCAGTCTTCTGGTCTCAGTACAGGGTAAATACCCTGTTGACCACAGAACCGAGAGTTCTATTGCACAGCCTAGAAAGATAAAAGGCACTTCCTGTGCCCTGAAATTACACTTCTCAATAATGCATGAAGATGCTCTCAGTGATCTGCCTTAACCATGACTGTCTAGCATTATAGCTGGATGTTTGAGCTTGGTAAGCTTCTGAAGACCGAGGCTTCCATCCTGTGTTGTCTTAAAGAATGAGATACATTTCTAAACAAAGTTATAATATTTTGCTGAGTTGCATAGTTGACATGAAGGTACACTTGGCTATAGAAAAGCAACAAACCTGGCTTCATCCACACTCCCACAATACACTTATTATGGCTTACTGTATTGGCTATTTTGAAAGGCAGGGACTTAATGGCTGGACACAAAATAAAGAGTATTAGATGGAGTTTAGTCGACCATCTGTAGCTCCCGTGATGTGGTGGTGGTCAGGGGCTTTAGTGGTCCAAACCTGGCTCTGTCTGTTCATCACACAACCCGCATGACTGGCTATTCAACCCAGGCCAGACACATACCACCACTCCACCAGTGTGCCTGATCATATCTTGTCCGCCACAATCTGAACAGATAAGGTCATAGATATTAATGACCAATAGGAATGCATTTTGAAAATTTTACAAGATAGTTATGAAAGAGGATATATCTGTGTAACACACATTAATTGTAAGTAACCATGGTAACCCAAGGCAAATTACTTCAAACTTGCCTAACAATGACGAGGGACAACGGAGGATCAGCTCACTGTGTTTTAAGCAGCTTCACCTGCAAACACATCAACATTGTCCTTAGACCCCTCTCCCTACCTATAAAATCACTTCAAATCATCAATCCCAACCTTAACACAACAACAACCAGTCATCCCATATACACACACATCCACACTAAAATCACACACTGCTGACAGACCTACTGAACTGTGAATTGTGTGTTGATAGTAGTTTCCCCTCCTACAAACATGCACAAGGAGTAATGACAGGGGAACAAAGACAACTACCATACTGCACATCCAAATCAAAACCTTCATACCTCCCCATTGCAATACTATCACTCACCTTTAAGGCTTGTGTCATATAAACAGTGTTACTCAGACCTGGCAATGGTCTCCACAGGTGTAAGAGTCTAAAGAGACCCTTCAGAATGAAGTGACTGCACACAGATCTTCAAACCTGACCAAACAGAGTAGCTAACAGACGAATCGCAGCAGGCTGCTGTCCACTAACAAAGCCCTGTTTGTTCCCCTTATTGTGACTGATGTTGTTTCTCCAGTAAAAAACAAACAATGACATTCCATGGCTTGCAACTGTATTCCCGACTCGCCTATCCAAATGAAAAGCGTATTCAGACACCTCAGTCAGCAGGGACAAAGCCACAGATCTAGCACATGCAGGGTAGGTAGGCTGGGGGCCATAGGGTGACAGGACAGCAGCCTCCTATACACCACACCATCTAACCCCACAACCTATACACCACGACATCTATAACCCCACAATCTATACACCACCCCATCTAACCCCACAATCAATACACCACCCCATCTAACCCCACAACCTACACACCACCCCATCTAACCCCACAACCTACACACCACCCCATCTAACCCCACAACCATCTAACACCACCCCATCTAACCCCACAATCTATACACCACGCCATCGAACCCCACAACCATCTAACCCCATGAACCCCATCTAACCCCACCCCATCTATACACCACCCCATCTATACCCCACCCCATCTATACACCACCCCATCTATACACCACCCCATCTAACCCCACCCCATCTATACACCACCCCATCGAACCCCACAACCATCTAACCCCACAACCATCTAACCCCACAACCATCTAACCCCACAACCATCTAACCCCACAACCATCTAACCCCACCCCATCTAACCCCACAGCCATCTAACCCCACCCCATCTATACACCACCCCATCTAACCCCACAACCTATACACCACCCCATCTAACCCCACAACCTACACACCACCCCATCTAACCCCACAACCTACACACCATCCCATCTAACCCCACAACCTACACTAACCCCACGCCATCGAACCCCACAACCATCTAACACCACCCCATCTATACACCACCCCGTCTAACCCCACCCCATCTATACACCACCCCATCTAACCCCACAATCTATACACCACGCCATCGAACCCCACAACCATCTATACACCACCCCATCTATACACCACCCCATCTAACACCACCCCATCTAACACCACCCCATCTAACACCACCCCATCTATACACCACCCCATCTAACCCCACCCCATCTAACCCCACAGCCATCTAACCCCACCCCATCTATACCCCCCATCTAACCCCACAACCTATACACCCCCATCTAACCCCACAACCTTTAACCCGACAACCTACACCACCCCATCTAACCCCACAACCTATACACCACCCCATTTAACCCCACAACCTATACACCACCCCATCTAACCCCACAACCTACACACCACCCCATCTAACCCCACAACCTACACACCACCCCATCTAACCCCACAACCTACACACCACGCCATCTAACCCCACAACCTACACACCACGCCATCTAACCCCACAACCTACACACCACGCCATCTAACCCCACAACAATCTAACCCCACAACCTACACACCACGCCATCTAACCCCACAACCTACACACCACCCCATCTAACCCCACAACCATCTAACCCCACAACCTATACACCACGCCATCTAACCCCACAACCTATACACCCCATCTATACACCAACCCCCATCTATACACCACCCCATCTAACCCCACAACCTAACCCCACCCCATCTAACCCCACTACACCACCCCATCTAAACCCCACAACCTATACACCACCCCATCTAACCCCACAACCTATACACCACCCCATCTAACCCCACAACCTATACACCACCCCATCTAACACCACCCCATCTAACCCCACAACCTATACACCCCATCCCCATCTAACCCACCCCACAATCTATACACCACCCCATCTAACCCCACAATCTATACACCACCCCATCCCCATCTAACCCCATCAATCTATACACCACCCCATCTAACCCCACAATCTATACACCACCCCATCTAACCCCACAATCTATACACCACCCCATCTAACCCCACAATCTATACACCACCCCATCTAACCCCACAATCTATACACCACCCCATCTAACCCCACAATCTATACACCACCCCATCTAACCCCACAATCTATACACCACCCCATCTAACCCCAATCAACCATCTAACCCCACACCATCTAACCCCACACCATCTAACCCCACACCATCTAACCCAACAACCTATACACCACCCCATCTAACCCCACAACCTATACACCACGCCATCGAACCCCACAACCATCTAACCCCACGCCATCTAACCCTACACCATCTAACCCCACACCATCTAACCCAACAACCTATACACCACCCCATCTAACCCCACAACCATCTAACCCCACGCCATCTAACCCCACGCCATCTAACCCAACAACCTATACACCACACCATCTAACCCCACAACCATCTAACCCCACGCCATCTAACCCCACGCCATCTAACCCAACAACCTCTACACACCACCCCATCTAACCCCACAACCTATACACCACCCCATCTAACCCCACAACCTATACACCACCCCATCTAACCCCACAACCTATACACCACTCCATAACCCCACAGCACAGGTTCCACCACCCCAGCAGAGAAAAGGAAGCTTGGGAAGAGTATAGACTTACCTGATCTTGTCCGCTGGACTGTCAGACCTGGAAGGC
This sequence comes from Oncorhynchus gorbuscha, assembly GCF_021184085.1. Lineage (NCBI taxonomy): Eukaryota > Metazoa > Chordata > Actinopteri > Salmoniformes > Salmonidae > Oncorhynchus > Oncorhynchus gorbuscha. Next base: position 54,211,562 of record NC_060191.1, read on the forward strand.
AGAGAGATGAGAAAGGAGATGACATTCACAGGGGCGTCCTCGTATATTTCACTCATACAGGTGAATACCTTAACAAACCATGGCATAATCAACAGTTATTTTCCAAACGCAGAATTCTGCAAATGGCACCTAAAACAATGAGAGAAGAGGCAGTCATCCTGGATAATATTGTAAGCCAGTTAGCAAACACAACAAACCACAGAATACATTTGTTAGAGCAAAACCTCTTCAGCTGGTGCAATAAATGCTAACGCTAATAACCTAGCCTGCTCCTATTACACAGGAACATCTACACACTGCCACCGGCATCCCAGCTAGCCTACCGGTAAGCCAGCTAGCCTGTGCCGTGCTGTAGCTGCACTGTGAGCAAACAAACCGCTGCAGACAGCCACAGATCAGACAGAACATCCAGAGCAGTCATTAAATGTAGCTGTTACCTGCAGAGGAGACATGACATTCCGTACCCTCTAAAGCTGGGTACAGACCGTTCAACCCCCAGCAGCAGCAGCCAGGTATTGCAAGCAGAGAGAAAAGAGTAGCATTCAGGGGAAATCCCATAAGGTCAAACGTAAGGTTCCTATTCGGAGCAGTACAGAGAAATAGCGGGGGAGGAACTGTAGCGAAAAAGAGCGGGACGGAGAGGAGAGCAGGAGAGAGAGGAAAGGGAGAGTAGAATGTTGTAGCCTACCGTAGATACTATAGAAGAGTGAGAGAGAAATAAAGAGAGATAAAAAGGGGGGATTTCAACAGCACCAGCTCAGCTGATTCTTCAATAATGGTTAATACTCTGTATTTCAATTTATTCAAAGCCATTATCACTGCTTCAATTTCCTCACAGTCAATTTGGCTGTGATTCGTTTGAATATTTTTTTCTGTCACCACTAAACCACTGCATGACGAATCCATTTTCATTACAAAGACGCAGAATTTGATAGAGGCAGATATGACAGGTGCCTTTATAAGCTTCAAACAGCCTTCCCCTTCTCCAGAGTGAGCTCAGGCCATTGAGTTCCTCCTGATGTGGTATCTCATAGCTGAGGTATGATCTTCTCTCTCTCCAGGCAGGGAGGCAGGCAGGCACCACGCTCTCTCCCTCTCTCTGTTCTCTATCGGATTTACTCCCCATGCCTGACATTTGTGCTCCCTGAGACCACTGCAATATATCTCCACTGCTGACAGAGGTAATATTGAGCTGGAGCCGCAGCCATCCACCCAGTCACACCACAGCCCACTCACACCACAAAGAGAGGAACAGTATATTCTCACTCACATTCAAAGCCCTGCCACTAACATGTGAATTACAATTGCTAGCAAATTTAGCATGCTTAATAATCACAGGTCACTCACTTCGTGAGGAGCGACGAACCGCCCTTGCTGTCTCTGCCTGTCTAGCTCCCCTCTCTCCACTGGGATTCTCTGCCTTTGACCCTATTATGGGGGCTGAGTCACTGGCTTACTAGTGCTCTTCCATGCTGTCCCTAGGAAGGGTGCGTCGCTTAAGAGGGTTGAGTCACAAACATGTTTTTGACAGGTTTTGCTCCCCCACGGGCTTGTGCGGTGGAGGAGATCTTCGTGGGCAAAACTCAGCCTTGTCTCAGGGTAGTATGTTGGTAGTCTGTTGATATCCCTCTAATGGTGTGGGGGCTGTGCTTTGGCAAAGTTGGTGGGGTTATATCCTACTTGGTTGACTCTGTCCGGGGATATCGTCGGATGGGGCCTCTCTTGCTCCCTCCCGGAGGACCTGAGCCCTAGGTCCATGCCTCAGAACTTTCTGGCCTGATGACTCCTGGCTATCATGCTGCTACTCCAGTTTCAAATGTTCTGCCTGCGGCTATAGAACCCTGACCTGTTCACCGGATGTGCTACCTTGTCCTGGACCTGCTGTTTTCGTCTCGTCTCGAGACAACTGACATTTAATCCTGAGGTACTGATCTGTTGCACCCTCAACCACTGTGATTATAATTGAACCCTGCTGGTCATCTATGAATGTTTGAACATCTTGACGAACCATCTGGCCTTAATGGCCATGTACTCTTATAATCTCCACCCGGCACAGCCAGAAGAGGACTGGCCGCACCTCAGAGCCATGTTCCTCTCTAGGTTTCTTCCTAGGTTCCTGCCTTTCTAGGGAGTTTTTCCTACCCACCGTGCTTCTGCATTGCTTGCTGTTTGGGGTTTAAGGCTGGGTTACTGTATAGCACTTTGTGACATCTGCTGATGTAAAGAGGACTTTATAAATACATTTGATTGATTGCTTGATAATATCAAGTGCCTTGAATCCTTAACTTATCATATTACTTCTTGTTATTGTTGCTAAATTACAATGATTAAAAACAGCTAAATTGAAGACTGACATGTCCCATAGAAGAACATGTTCATTGCAATCATTATCAACACCATAGAAAGTGTCTCTAAATGATCAATAATGAGCGTTTACAGTCCAGATGCCAAGCACGGCTGAGAACCAACTGCCATCTAGTGGTGAAACAGAGTAGGGCTGAGGACCAACTGCCATCTAGTGGTGAAAAAGAGCAGTGCCGAGGACCAACTGCCATCTAGTGGTGAAAAAGAGCAGTGCCGAGGACCAACTGCCATCTAGTGGTGAAAAAGCAGCAGTATAATAAGTAGACAGAATAGAGTCAATTCCTGAGCATCCTGATTCATACAGTCAGCGCTCTCCCCTTGCTTTCATCAAACCAGACAAACAATTAAACCCTTTTGCATAAATACAAAACATAGAATACAAACAGAATACACATACAAGTAAATTCAGAATCTTCTTGTATTTACCTCTCCTCTCGGATGAAGGGAGTCAGGAAGCGAGAGGAGTCATTACATTTGTCATCGTCATGGCTGCTCTGCTGGCTGCTCTGCTGGCTGCTGTGTGACAGAACACAGATGTCAGTCATACACCAATACACAATCACGCAGAATAAAGCTTATGAAAGCATACCATGTGCCCCTACTTACTCCAGGTGTATTCATAGAACATTTCACTGCTACAGTAATTCTGTGTCCTGAGAATATGTACATCGGTTCACCACAATCACTTCTTAGTTATATCCACTAGATGGCACACACAAACACTGATCATGAGTCATACAGAGATACAGAGGTAAAGGTCTGTGGTGGTGATGTTCACCAACCATATACTGTGGCATTTAAGAGAATCCCACCCGTCCTGTTGTGCTGCTTGGATACCCATTAAACCCATTCTATCTCTGTATACTAATTTGATTCCCAGTTAGAGGCATTTTAAGTCCTTCCAGAAATGTTGAAGACATACAGGTAACTGCCAAAATAAAGGAAATACCAAGATAAAGTGTCTTAATAGTGTGTTGGGCCACCATGAGCTGCCAGAACATCTTCAATGCACCTTGTCTGGAACTCTACTGGAAGCATGCAACACCATTCTTCCACAATAAATTATATAATTTGGTGTTTTGTTGATGGTGGAAAACACTGTTTCAGGCAGCGCTCCAGAATCTACCATAAGTGGTTTATTGGGTTGAGATCTGGTGACTGAGATGCACACACACACGCACACACACACACACACACACACACACACACACACACACACACACACACACACACACACACACACACACACACACACACACACACACACACACACACACACACACACACACACACACACACACACACACACACCCTTTAAACACCCTATGCTCCTTTGAGACGCCACTTTTAAAGTCACAGATCTCTTCTTCTAGCCATGGTAGCTAAAAATAACAGGAAAGTGGGCATTTTTATACATGACCCTAAGCATGATGGGATGTTTACTGATGAATTAACTCAGGAACCACACCTGTGTGGAAGCACCTATTTTCAATATACTTTGTATCCCTCATTTACTCAAGTGTATCCTTTATTTTGGCATTACTTGTAGGTAGCTGACATTGAGAAATGGTCCGATGTCTAAGGATGATCACATTTCAAAGAACTTTGACATCGTCTGTAACATGATCATACAGTCATAGGGGCAGCTTTTAACATAATACATTTGCATAAGACAGATGTTCAGAATTATCCAAAGAGAAACTGAGAGCTATGTTTCCTCCAGTCTTCAAAAGTAAAAACAGAACCTATGAAATATTGTTTTGCTCACTAAGTTGCCTCTGAGGAGCCAGTTTAAAACTGCAGACGAGGCTAAATAATGCTTCAGTAAAATACTGTCAATCATTACGTGTTTTGAGACCTTGTAAAAATGGTGGTTGTGTCCATGGCTCCATTGGTTTTTTAGAGAGGGCCTTTTTGTTGTTGTTGCTTTGGTCATATTCCCCACTGTCAATTTAGAGTCTGTGGTTTCTCAACTGGCATGCCAGACATTGAAGTTCTGCCTAAGTTTTCCAGGTAGTCATTGATGTTGTTTTAAGGGTTGGAGGGTATGTATACCCTTGTGAAACATTCAGCACTGCCTGGATTGTACTTGCTCTACAATAAATCAGGTGTAGGTTATTAGTAAACTCACTGCTCTTGAGTTTGGTTGCACGTGTGTGATGGTCAGACTAGTGTATGGAGTGTACACCATTATGCATGCCTTTTTCAAAACACAAGCAATGAAAGTTGAAGTGGCATAAAGCCTCACTAAATCATTCATAACTCATACACAATTGGTTCAATATGTGCTTTGAACATGATAGCTACTGTACGAGATGTAACAAAACACTGTAGGTTTAAAGAGCACTGGCATTGCATCAGACTTAGAGGCATACAGAGTAGTGGTCATGGTGTTTTATCCGGGCTTTGAATTAATTCCAAAGCAATTGCTTTTCAGGATGATTTTCTGAGAGGCAATCCAAACAAAATGGAGGACTTTAATAGACTTTGAGACAACCATCCCCTCGCCAACCATATCTCCTATTATGTTATCTGTATAAGTATCAACAGTGGTTGATTCGCAAGAAATAGCCTCTTACAAAAAAAAAACGTGAGCAGGGTTAACATTTCTCCTTCACCACATTCCTTAGTTGAAAGCTGAGGAAAACCTGTACACTAAAGAAAAATAATCTGCTCCTGGAAATCTCTTCAACCAACCATATCAGAAATACCCCTTCTAAAATGTCAACTGGGAGGCATTTCTAATCTCTTCTATTGCATTAGCAACACTTTCCAAGTCTTGTTAACGTTATCTTTAATCTCCAGTATCTTGCCGAAAGTTTTTGTCTCTGAAATACTTAAATCCACTGTCCAGACAGAGACACTAATGCCTGGTGAAAGATACTGTCCTGTTTCCCTAAATAATTCCAGGTCTTATCTGCTCACAACAGAGACTCCACAGGGGCTAAAGTGATCACCACTGCCAGACCTCCCACACACACACTATACTCACACACTGCCAGACCCCCCGCCCCCCCCCCACACACACACTCATACAATGCCCCCCCAGTTTATAATAGCAATAAGGCACCTAGGGGGTTTGTGTTATATGGCTAATATACCACGGCTAAAGGATACACCACTTTGCGTCGTGCCAAAGAACTTTGCGTCAAGCCTTTAGATGTGGTATATTGACATACAGTGTACATAGCTGTATTGCATAGCTGTAGCTGTACATAGCTGTATTGCAGTATGGAGATTAAACAAACCTTTACATCTTAAACTGAACCAATAAGTTACATTGTAACTACAGTAAGTTACTTGCACTTACCAATGAGTACGTTTGATGTACAGTACCAGTCAAAAGTTTGGATACAGCTACTCATTCAAGGGTTTATCTTAATTTTTACTATTTTCTACATTGTAGAATAATAGTTTAGACATCAAAACTATGAAATAACACATATGGAATCATGTAGTAACCAAAAAAGTGTTGTATATTGTATCTTCTTGAAAGTAGCCACCCTTTGCCGTGAAGACAGCTTTGCAAACTCTTGCAATTCTCAACCAGCTTCATGAGGTAGTCACCTGGAATGCATTTCAATAAAAGGGTGTGCCTTGTTAAAAGTTCATGTGTGGAATTTCTTTCTTTAATGCCTGAGAGTACGCCACCCCTACTTTGTCACAACACAACTTATTGGCTCAATTTGGTAAAAGACCAAGTCCATATTATGGCAAGAACAGCTCAACCATCAAGCACAGGAAAGGATACCCAGAGGATAAGTTCAGTAGAGTTACCAGCCTCAGAAATTGCAGCCCAAATAAATGCTTCAAGTAACATACACATTCCAACATCAACTGTTCAGAGGAGACTGCGTGAATCAGGTGAATTTATGGTCAAATTGCTGCAAAGAAACCACTACTAAAGGACACCAATAAGAAGAGACTTGCTTGGGCCAAAAAAAACACGAGAAATTAACATTAGACGGGTGGAAATCTGTCCTTTGGTCTGATGAGTCCAAATTTGAGATCTTGGGCTCCAACCGCCGTATCTTTCTGAGTTGCAGAGTAGGTGAACATATGATCTCCGCATGTGTATTGTCCACCGTGAAGCATGGAGGAGGTGTGATGGTGTGGGGGTGCTTTACTGGTGACACGGTCTGTGATTTACTTAGAATTCAAGGCACACTTAACCAGCATGTCTACCACCACAATCTGCGGCCATACGCCATCCTATCTAATTTGTGCTTCGTGGGACTATCATTTGTTTTCAACAGGACAATGACCCCAAGCAGACCTCCAGGCTGTGTAAGGGCTATTTGATCAAGAAGGAGAGTGATGGAGTGCTGCATCAGATGACCTGGCCTCCACAATTACCCGACCTCAACCCAAATGAGATGCTTGGGATGAGTGAAGAGTGAAGGAAAAGCAGCCAACAAGTGTTCAGCATATGTGGGAACTCCTTCTAGAGTGTTGGAAAAGCATTCCAGGTTAAACTGGTTGAAAGAATGCCAAGAGTGTGCAAAGCTGTCATCAAGGCAAAGGGTGGCTACTTTGAAGAATCTAAAATATGTAGATTAAAAAAAAACACTTGTTTGGTTACTACATGATTCCATGTGTGCTATTTCATAGTTTTGATGTTTTTCACTATTATTCTACAATGTCGAAAATAGTAAATATAAAGAAAAGCCCTTGAATGAGTCGGTGTGTCCAAACTTTTGACTGGTACTGTATATCAAGAGGACTTAAACTGTAACAAATACTTTATTGGATATCATACAGTAGACATGGATCAGTTTTGATATGGATCAGATTTGATATCTGGTAAGACACAAATGAAGACCCTACTCCAATATATTCCCCGAACAGAGTTGTCCCTTGTGTCAGAGACTGGAAAGATCTGACCTCTGACTGAAAACAAAGTGTGTCATGCCATGTCCGACTGTCTCACTTTCAATCTTACTGCTGTATGAGAGAATAATAGACAATCCACACAGTGGGATTTTTTTTATACAAACTGGAATACATTTGCCATTGAAACAATTCAAATTCTAGACAGATAATAGTACATCGAAGACAACTTCAGACGCTATCAAACACGTCTTTGGCAATGATTAGGCCAAGACGCTAGTTTGAAACACTGTTCTGAGTCAGACAAAGCACACATAGTTGTGCACCGTCTTGGATTGTCGAACAGGAATTCAGCTAACTGCTAAGGAATAGTGCCTAAACCATGGTCCAGTATTCTCCAATGGTACAACTTATAGCATTATCAGTAGTTAGTGTACTGTACTCACAGCATGTTTGACGGGTGTTCTCTGTGAAGTCCTGCTAAAATGTGCTAAGAACGTCCGGAGGGGGAACATAAGTCACACAAGCCAGTTTAACTATTAATGTCATCGTACCATGTTTATACATTAACTGATCAAATACACAGCTAGGTCACACTTGAGCTTGGACTGAACCTGTAGCCGTAGAAACTAGTCATCCATTCCTTTAGGTTACAAGATTTACCTTGTGAAACAGATACCTCATAGCCACATTTGTATATACACCATCACCCTTGAGTAAGAATGTAACAATAAAACAATACTTCCTCTGTAACTGATTTACTTTTCGCATTGTTGAAATGACTGAGTTCAGGGCCTTCAATACAATTACAACACAATGAATGCTTATTGCATTGCTTTCAAGTACACTGACAATGGCCTTGAACCAGATGTGACTACAATGGCTTCACCTGAGGCTTGCTACAGACAGAATCTCAATGCAAAATAGGAAACCTGGAAACCATACTTTGTTGGTGTGCAAAGGCTAGTATGACAGGCCATCCATTTCCAGAACCATGCTGTGGGAGTGAATAATGTATGAAGTACATTTATTGTGGTGTTACAGTTGGGAGGGGCTGCACAAAGCATCTCTGATATGGCCATGGTATTGGATCTGAGAACCAGCCAGGGGACATATACAGTAGCTTCCACCAGACCATCCCCCAATTTCTTCACTACATCACCTGAGCAAGAAGCAGTTCCTTGTTCCCACCAAGGCTGCTCTGATCATGCACTTACACGCCATGCTGGCACTGACAGCCCCCATTACACTAGATTATAACTCAGAGCAATATAAAGATTGGGAGGAGAACGCTGGAGCCAGAGCAGCATATAACAAACAGACATCCACTGTGGGTTAATTCTGGACCAACTGCACAGCCAGGAAAATAGTGTGCCGTCATTGGTCACAGCTTCCTTTGTGAATGCTTAATTCATGGCTGTGTGCTGCAGAGGCAGTCAGAGGCAGTGGTTCCCTTAGGGCTACAAGAGTTGAGATGGAGAAAAATATGTAAATATCTTGTTATGTTCGCTATCTGTGTCGCCTCTACCCAACATGATGGAAATATCTTGGGTCTGCAATACTGCCAAATAAATAATTGATGATGGGATCATTAATATTGAGTTGTGGTGGTTTTTGTAACATAAGCCCACTGGTCTTTTCAGTCTTCATATATCACTTATTTCACAGCAAAACAGACCAAGACAGGACTATTCAACAGCAGAAAGGAACTGTTTGTGTATGTGAACCATTGACAGATAATACGGTGTGAACAAACTGGTTTTGCATCCCTAGAGGGGGATATATAGTGGGGAGAACAAGTATTTCATACATTGCCAATTTTGCAGGTTTTCCTACTTACAAAGCATGTAGAGGTCTGTACTTTGTATCATAGGTACACTTCAACTGTGAGAGATGAAATCTAGAACACAAATCCATAAAATCACATTGTATGATTTTTAAGTAATTAATTTGCATTTTATTGCATGACATAAGTATTTGATCACCTACCAACCAGTAAGAATTCCGGCTCTCACAGACCTTTTAGTTTTCCTGTTCTCCACTCATTACCTGTATTAACTGCACCTGTTTGAACTCGTTACCTGTATAAAAGACACCTGTCCACACACTCAAACAGACTCCAACCTCTCCACAATGGCCAAGACCAGAGAGCTGTGCAAGGACATCAGGGATAAAATTGTAGACCTGCACAAGGCTGGGATGGGCTACAGGACAATAGACAAGCAGCTTGGTGAGAAGGCAACAACTGTTGGCGCAATTATTAGAAAATGGAAGAAGTTCAAGATGACGGTCAATCACCCTCAGTCTGGGACTCCATGCAAGATCTCACCTCGTGGGGCATCAATGAGGAAGGTGAGGGATCAGCCCAGAACTACACTACAGCACCTGGTCAATGACCTGAAGAGAGCTGGGACCACAGTCTCAAAGAAAACCATTAGTAACACACTACGCCGTCAATAGATTAAAATTCTGCAGCGCACGCAAGGTCCCCCTGCTCAAGCCAGCCCATGTCCAGGCCCGTCTGAAGTTTGCCAATGACCATCTGAATGATCCAGAGGAGGAATGGGAGAAGGTCATGTGGTCTGATGAGACAAAAATAGAGCATTTGTCTAAACTCCACTCGCCATGTTTGGAGGAAGAAGGATGAGTACAACCCCAAGAACACCATCCCAACCGTGAAGCATGGAGGTGGAAACATCATTCTTTGGGGATGCTTTTCTGCAAATGGGACAGGACGACTGCACCGTATTGAGGGGAGGATGGATGGGGCCATGTATCACGAGATCTTGGCCAACAACCTCCTTCCCTCAGTAATAGCATTGAAGATGGCTGGGTCTTCCAGCATGACAATGACTCGAAACACACAGCCAGGGCAACTAAGGAGTGGCTCCGTAAGAAGCATCTCAAGGTCCTGGAGTGGCCTAGTCAGTCTCCAGACCTGAACCCAATAGAGAATCTTTGGAGGGAGCTGAAAGTCCGTATTGCCCAGCGACAGCCCCGAAACCTGAAGCATCTGGAGAAGGTCTGTATGGAGGAGTGGGCCAAAATCCCTGCTGCAGTGTGTGCAAACCTGGTCAAGAACTACAGGAAACATATGATCTCTGTAATTGCAAACAAAGGTTTCTCTACCAAATATTAAGTTCTGCTTTTCTGATGTATCAAATACTTATGTCATGCAATAAACTGCTAATTAATTACTTCAAAATCATACAGTGTGATATTCTGGATTTTTGTTTTAGATTCTGTCTCTCACAGTTGAAGTGTACGTATGATGAAAATTACATACCTCTACATCAGTGGTTCTTAACCTTGGAGGTACTGAACCCCAACAGTTTCATATGCGCATTCACCGAACCCTTCTTAATTGAAAAAAAATCAAATTCAAAACATAGGTATATATTTGACTGGTGCACAAAATGAACCGTGCATCAACATCACTGTGTTCAAAGAACAAAATCATCAAAACATTTTCACACAGATTATCATTTTCACACAAAAACAAAAACATAATAATGAATATTTACTGCAAATCAGTGTGACTTCTGCTGTTGCCTTTCAGAGACCAGTTCAGAAATGCGCGGCTTCACCTTGGCAAGTGCCACTCTCATGTCATTTACGCAACAAAGTCTGTTCCTTTTCTTTGTTTTTATGTCCAGCATCCTCAAAGGATTGCTCGCAAAGATATGTTGTAACAAACGGTATGAAAATCTCCAGAGCTTTCTTAGCAATAACAGTACGTTACCATTTGTTGACACCAAAACGTTGAAAGCGCCTGTCCCGGGATAACCACCGAACATTAGAATGGTACAGAAGTACCTCGAATTCAGAGCCCATTTCTTTACACATCTCACTGAAGATGCGATGCCGCAGAGCACTAGTTGGCACATAGTTCACGCATTCAACTACAATTTTTAATACTTCTGCCAGTTTTGGAGGCAAGGTTTTTGTTGCCAACGCATGCCTGTGCAGAATACAATGCGTAACAATGATGTGTGGTGCATTGGCTTTCACTAGCGCACCAAAACCAGACTTTCTTCCCAGCATGACTGGAGCTCCGTCCGAACAAACTGCAGAAACCATATCCCACGATAGATTGTTGTCTTTGAAGAAGTCATCCACAAGTTTTCACATCGGCTGCCTTAGTTGTTGTTGTAAGAGGCATACAAAATAAAAATTCTTCCTTTATCACGTAGTCTTTCACATAGCGCACGAATACAGCAAGCTGGCTTAGATTGGAAACGTCTGTGGTCTCGTCGAGTTGAAGGCTGAATTTTGCCGGGCTTGAAATCAGATCTGCAACTACTTGAGCCAAGATGTCTTTGCTCATGTCCTCTATTCTGTCGCTGATGGTGTCATTTGAAAGAGGAATTTGGGATAACTTAACTTCGGCCTCTTTTCCCAGCATGATATTCACCATTTTCAACACAGCTGTTTCACCAATGGTGTGTGGTTTGCCCTGCTTTGCGATCAGGTAAGCAACTTCGTACGATGTTGTGAGGATCGGTTGGTTGATGGGTACAAAGCCGAGAACAGGCAGAGTAGCCTTTTCATCGAATCTGGCTCTCTTCACCTTGAATTCAGCGAGCGTTGCGTTCTTGTATTTTCCATCTCCATGCAGCTTAAGGAAGTGTTCTCTTAGTTTTGCCGGTGCTAGACTAGAATTGCTCAACTTGGCATTGCAAATCATGCAGTTAGGACACTGACTCCCATCACGTTCGGTTATACATGTAAATCCATATTTTACATATTCGTCCGACCACTTTCTTTTTTTGCTCGACATAGTAAGTATGACGGGATTAGAATATTAAGAAAGAAATCACAAGACGTACCATCACCACAGTCACAAAGTGAGCGCACCAAATTCCCTGCAGCACAGATAGGCCAAGCGATGTAGCGTGATCACCTGCAGCCAATGATGGCCAAGCGGAGCGTGTCATCACGAATCATATGAATCGGATGTTTGTCTTGACCTCCGCCGAACCCCTGAGACTGACTCACCGAACCCCTGGGGTTCGATCGAACCCAGGTTAAGAACCACTGCTCTACATGCTTTGTAAGTAGGAAAACCTGCAAAATCGTCAGCGTATCAAATACTTGTTCTCCCCACTGTAGATGTGATTAGTCTGAAATGGTAATGGTCCAGTTTATCTAACTTAGGGAGCTGATATGGTTATGCACACATGCCTCTAGTTAAAATAGGATGTTTTCAGTCAAATGGCATGGACATGACATAATAACCCTCTGTATGTCTACCATCTGCTACTACCATCTCCGCTCCCTGCCAGGGGAGAAGAAGCTTCTCCATTCCCCTTAACATAACAAGAATAGTCTGCACTGCAGGTTCTCATCTTATTGTGTAATTTGCTGACAAATCAAATGTTGTCGTCACATGCTTCATAAACAACAGATAAAGGTGAACAGTGAAACACATGCTTGATGTTAGTGTGCTGTGTGTTACTCCGGTGCAAACCTTCCACTGGGTTGAATCAACGTTGTTTTCACAATTTCAATGAAAGAGCAGTATGTCCAACATACTGTACATATTAGAACAAATTACAACTAGCTCTTTTCTCATGTCAATAAATTGAGAAACTACTGGTTCTTCTACTGGACAGGGAAGAAGTTGAGAATAGATGATCATGTGTGCTATGGAATTCTCTGCTTCTTAGACAGTGACTCCAAACAGTAAGGCAATTCCATGGTAACTGAATGACGCTGATACTTTATTTCACTTTAAAATATTCCAAACTAAAGCCATTGATTGCAAAGTTAAACAAAACTCTATACACAAGGACTGCTTTTAACAAATTCCATTGTCAATTTTACAAAAAAAAACCATTTACTTGAAAAACAGTGCAGATGTGAAGCTGGGTAATAGAATGAGGTTAAAATCTCCCTCAGTTTTTTAGGTGACCATGTTTTCCAAAAACTCAAGCCACTACCTGCTCCCGAAATAAGATTCAAAGATGCCTGCAGAAAGAATGTGGTGTCAGCTATGACATGGCAACTTGAGTTTGCAAAACATATCTTTTAGTTATTTAGTAAGTGATGTGGATTTAACACCCGGTAACAGAATTATGGTAACAGTATGACATCATGGGTCCCCTGTCATTATCTTCATTGTCATGTATCCTGAATAGGTACACAAAGGTAGAATGTGTAATATCTCCCTTCAGATGTTTAACTCTACACACTGGCTATTAGGGGTTTTCCATTAAAACAATAAGAAATATTCATAAATTCCAGGTGCACAATGCAGAATACGTTCCTTTTGCGTATTTTGGGCATATTGAATATGACCACTAGAGGGCAATGAGGTTATCTACTGCAGTTAATGGCAGAATCTCAAACTGAACACTTGGCCCCTAAGGCCTTTATCAAGTAGCTACTTTCTGTTGTGTTCGATAGTGATCAATTGAGTCTGCAGTGATTTGGCCAAAATAACATTGAGATTATGGACGCTCGACGTCTCAACTGAAAGGTATAAATATTCCAAAATTCTAAATCCATTTGCAACCTGTCTTGTGCACGTGCGGAGCGCTTTATATCCTTGGCAAATAATTTGAAAGATGCATATCTATTACTAACATTACAGCAGTGTTGCGTTAGGAATTAGTTAAAGACTATATCTTTTTTTATGATGATAATGATCGGGACCTGTTAGTGGTAGTTTTGGGATACTTGCACTGTGATTTAAATTTTGTGGAAGAAAAAAAACAAGGGGAAACTTAGGGATTTTGGCAATGAGGCCCTTTATCTACTTCTCCAGAGTCAGATGAACTCGTAGATACCACTTCTATGTCTCTGCGTGCAATTTGAAGAAGTTGTGAACTAGCGCTAGCGCAATTGCTAACTAGCGTCTAGCAGATAGCATAGACTTCCCGTCATTGGGCAAATGCTAGTTAGCGAAACTACCTCTAACTTCCTTCATACTGGACAGATATATAAAAATGGTATTCACAAATTCATCTGACTCTGGGGAAGTAGATAAAGGAAGTATCACTTTAACATTAACTTCCCATTTTCATTTAAAAGTTAACATTTAAACATTCACACAATGCCCTACAAAGGCAAAACGCAGTAACTACGAATTTGGTCAAAAGTCTGATCTGTAATGCCCAGGTATATTATCTGATTCATGTGGTATTTAGTTTCCTGACACAAGAACAAGCCAGAATATATAATGGAGTGTCAGAAATGGTTATTTGCCTGGACAATAAAATACGTAGAATTCAGATTTTGCAGTAAAACCAATTATGTAGTTACTGCATTTTTAGTCCAGACCTGGACTAAAGCATCCGCCAACTCTTAGACAGTCTGTAGTGCGTTGGTGGATGGAGCGAGACATGATGTCCCAGATGTGCTCAATTGGATTCAGGTCTGGGGAACGGGCGGGCCAGTCCATAGTATCAATGCCTTCCTCTTGCAGGAACTGCTGACACACTCCAGCCACATGAGGTCTAGCATTGTCTTGCATTAGGAGGAACCCAGGGCCAACCGCACCAGCATATGGTCTCACAAGGGGTCTGAGGATCTCATCTCGGTACCTAATGGCAGTCAGGCTACCTCTGGAGAACACATGGAGGGCTGTGCGGCCCCCCAAATAAATTCTACCCCACACCATGACTGACCCACCGCCAAACAGGTCATGCTGGTGGACGTTGCAGGCAGCAGAACGTTCTCCACGGCGTCTCCAGACTCTGTCACATGTGCTCAGTGTGAACCTGCTTTCATCTGTGAAGAGCACAGGGCGCCAGTGGCGAATTTGCCAATCTTGGTGTTCTCTGGCAAATGCCAAACGTCCTGCACTGTGTTGGGCTGTAAGCACAACCCCCACCTGTGGATGTCAGGCCCTCATACCACCCTCATGGAGTCTGTTTCTGACCGTTTGAGCGGACACATGCACATTTGTGGCCTGCTGGAGGTAATTTTGCCGGGCCCTGGCAGTGCTCCTCCTGCTCCTCCTCGCACAAAGGCAGAGGTAGCGGTCCTGCCGCTGGGTTGTTGCCCTCCTACGGCCTCCTCCACGTCTCCTGATGTACTGGCCTGTCTCCTGGTAGCGCCTCCATGCTCTGGACACTACGCTGACAGACACAGTAAACCTTCTTGCCACAGCTCGCATTGATGTCCCATCCTGGATGAGCTGCACTCCCTGAGCCACTTGTGTAGGTTGTAGTCTCCTTCTCATGCTACCACTAGAGTGAAAGCACCACCAGCATTGAAAAGTGACCAAAACATCAGCCAGGAAGCATAGGAACTGAGAAGTGGTCTGTGGTAACCACCTGCAGAACCACTCCTTTATTGGGGGTGTCTTGCTAATTGCCTATAATTTCCACCTGTTGTCTATTCCATTTGCACAACAGCATGTGAAATGTATTGTCAATTAGTGTTGCTTCCTAAGTGGACAGTTTGATTTCACAGAAGTGTGATTGACTTGGATTTACATTGTGTTGTTTAAATGTTCCCTTTATTTTTTTGAGCAGTGTATATCTGTCCAATTAAACTGGCTTTTATTCTATTGATTCCCACTCCCAAAGAAGAAGACTGGTTTTGTTTGGGGGTGGAGCTCATTAGAATAATGATTGATGTGAAAATGATTTGTGATCAACTCTGTACCCATCATAGTTGTTTATGTTTGACAAGTTTGGACAACATAGTATAGCGGCAGGGTAGCCTAGTGGTTAGAGCATTGGACTAGTAACCGAAAGGTTGCAAGTTCAAATCCCCGAGCTGACAAGGTACAAAATCTGTTGTTCTGCCCCTAAACAGGCAGTTAACCCACTGTTCCTAGGCCGTCATTGAAAATAAGAATTTGTTCTTAACTGACTTGCCTAGTAAAATAAAGGTAAAACAGGAAACAGCAGAGGGAGCACCCCCCTATCCACATCGATGGGACAGTAGTGGAGAAGGTGGAAAGTTTGCTCCGCCCACAACCGCAAGGCTCTGCAGAGGGTAGTGAGGTCTGCACAACGCATCACCGGGGGCAAACTACCTGCCCTCCAGGCCACCTACACCACCCGATGTCACAGGGAGGCCAAAACGATCATCAAGTTCAACAACCACCTGAGCCACTGCCTGTTCACCACGCGAAGTCAGTACAGGTGCATCAAATCTGGGAACGAGAGACTGAAAAACAGCTTCTATCTCAAGGCCATCAGACTATATATGTATCACTAGTCACTTTAAACAATGCCACTTTATATAATGTACCTACCCATACCCTACATTACTCAATGATCCAAGATGGCGTAGCAGTAAGACGTCGTGTCCCTTGTATATATCGTTTTTTTTCATTTTTACATATATTTCTTCGCATATCTTTTAAAACATTTTGCTAAACCTCAACTTCTAAATACTCTCCTGCAACCCGCCTCACCCAATGTAGCTATTTTTCCTAAAGTATTTATATTTACTTCGGATCCGGAACCCCTCAACTGAAGCTAGCCAGCTAACTACCAGCTATCAGTCAGCAAAACATTGCTAGCGGTCATCAGCTAACCTTTAGCTCGGAAAGCTCTCGCCAGTTCGAACAACGCGACTCTAAACAGAGCTTAACGGACCTATTTATTTTTAATTTTTTATCCCCGGATTCCCACCGCAAACGGAACATTTTCAGCTGGATCTTCACAACTAGCTATCTAGCTAACCGCAACCCCGGATGATTTCTCCTGGCTAGCGTTTCCACCCACTTAGCTTGAAGCCTCTGTGCTACCACCGTAGCATACTCCTGGGCTACAATATCCAGACCCACGACCGGTCTATCGATGTCACCGCATGAAGAGGAATAAACAGACTCACCCCATCGTGACGTCCCCCAAAGGCTAACTCTCTAGCCCTTGCTATCTCCTTGCTTTCTAATTCGGCCTGCTTACTGCTAGCTTGTTTAGCCCCGGTCCGCTAACTGCTACCTTGTTTAGCCCCGGCCTACTAACTGTTAGCTTGTTAGCACAGGCCTGCTAACCGTCTGAATCGCCGCGTCCCAAACACTCACTGGACCCATATTTATTTTCTATCTCTTTTCGATTTTTAATTTGTTTATACCTTCCGGTAACCTGCCTCACCCAATGTGATACGGAATCGCTATTATTTTTAAAACACACTCAAGAACCTCCAGAAGCTAACCAGCTAACTAGCTACAAGCTATTTAGTCATTGTTAGTTTTTTTAACCTGGATAACACTCGCCAGTCCAGCTTCCCTGCCCCATCCACCGCTACACCCTGGACACTGATCACTTGGCTACATATCTGATGCACGCTGGACTGTCCATTAATCACGGTACCCCATTCTGCTTGTTTATGTTTTATCTGTCGGCCCCAGCCGCACTCAGGCTCTGTGTGTAGTTAATCCGACCCTCCCTCTGCCTAGTCAACGCCATTTTACCTGCTGTTGTTGTGCTGGCTGATTAGCTGTTGTTGTCTCACCTACTGTTTTAGCGAGCTCTCCCAATTCAACACCTGTGATTACATTTACATTTACATTTAAGTCATTTAGCAGACGCTCTTATCCAGAGCGACTTACAAATTGGTGCATTCACCTTATGACATCCAGTGGAACAGTCACTTTACAATAGTGCATCTAAATCTTAAAGGGGGGTGGGGTGAGAGGGATTACTTATCCTATCCTAGGTATTCCTTAAAGAGGTGGGGTTTCAGGTGTCTCCGGAAGGTGGTGATTGACTCCGCTGTCCTGGCGTCGTGAGGGAGTTTGTTCCACCATTGGGGGGCCAGAGCAGCGAACAGTTTTGACTGGGCTGAGCGGGAGCTGTACTTCCTCAGTGGTAGGGAGGCGAGCAGGCCAGAGGTGGATGAATGCAGTGCCCTTGTTTGGGTGTAGGGCCTGATCAGAGCCTGGAGGTACTGAGGTGCCGTTCCCCTCACAGCTCCGTAGGCAAGCACCATGGTCTTGTAGCGGATGCGAGCTTCAACTGGAAGCCAGTGGAGAGAACGGAGGAGCGGGGTGACGTGAGAGAACTTGGGAATATACTGTATGCCTCGCTGTATATGTCTCTCTCAAATGTCAATATGCCTTGTATACTGTTGTTCAGGTTAGTTATCATTGTTTTAGTTTACAATGGAGCCCCTAGTTCCACTCTTCATACTCCTGATACCTCCTTTGTCCCACCTCCCACACATGCGGTGATCTCCCCCATTACAACCAGCATGTCCAGAGATACAACCTCTCTCATCATCACCCAGTGCCTGGGCTTACCTCCGCTGTACCCGCACCCCTGTCTGCGCATTATGCCCTGAATATATTCTACCATGCCCAGAAACCTGCTCCTCTTATTCTCGGTCCCCAATGCTCTAGGCGACCAGTTTTGATAGCCTTTAGCCGCACCCTCATACTACTCCTTCTCTGTTCCGCGGGTGATGTGGAGGTAAATCCAGGCCCTGCATGTCCCCAGGCACCCTCATTTGTTGACTTCTGTGATCGAAAAAGCCTTGGTTTCATGCATGTCAACATCAGAAGCCTCCTCCCTAAGTTTGTTTTACTCACTGCTTTAGCACACTCTGCTAACCCTGATGTCCTTGCCGTGTCTGAATCCTGGCTCAGGAAGGCCACCAAAAATTCTGAGATTTCCATACCCAACTATAACATCTTCCATCAAGATAGAACTGCCAAAGGGGGAGGAGTTGCAGTCTACTGCAGAGATAGCCTGCAAAGTAATGTCATACTTTCCAGGTCCATACCCAAACAGTTCAAACTACTAATTTTGAAAATTACTCTCTCCAGAAATAAGTCTCTCACTGTTGCCGCCTGCTACCGACCCCCCTCAGCTCCCAGCTGTGCCCTGGACGCCATTCGTGAATTGATCGCACCCCATCTAGCTTCAGAGTTTGTTCTGTTAGGTGACCTAAACTGGGATATGCTTAACACCCCAGCAGTCCTACAATCTAAGCTAGATGCCCTCAATCTCACACAAATCATCAAGGAACACACCAGGTACAACCCTAACTCTGTAAACAAGGGCACCCTCATTGACGTCATCCTGACCAACTGGCCCTCCAAATACACCTCCGCTGTCTTCAACCAGGATCTCAGCAATCACTGCCTCATTGCCTGTATCCGCTACGGAGCCGCAGTCAAACGACCACCCCTCATC